>NW_026129229.1:0-4972 GCF_022985175.1 Labeo rohita
ACTGGCTCCCTATTAAACATTGTATAGATTTTAAAATCTTGCTAATTACTTACAAAGCTCTGAATGGTTTAGCTCCTCAGTACCTAGGCGAGCTCCTATCACATTATAGTCCCTCACGTCCGCTGTGTTCTCAAAACTCTGGCAATTTGATAATACCTAGAATATCAAAATCAACCGCGGGCGGGAGATCATTTTCTTATCTAGCGCCCAAACTCTGGAACAATCTACCCTACACTGTTCGGGACGCAGACACACTCTGTCAGTTTAAATCTAGATTAAAGACCCATCTCTTTAACCTTGCTTACACATAACAAATCAACATATTCCTATAATTCAAATCCGTTAAAGGATTGTTAGGCTGCACTAATTAGGTCAACCGGAACTGGGAACACTTCCCATAACACCCGATGTACTCAGTGCATCGTCAGAAGAATGGCATCTACGCTAATATTAGTCTGTTTCTCTCTTATTCCGAGGTCACATTAACCACCAGATCCAGTCCGTATCCAGATCAGATGGTCACTGCAGTCCCCCGGATCCAGTCCGAACCCAGCCCAGATGGTGGATCAGCACCTAGAGACGACCCCTACAGCCCTGAATGTCAGCGGAGTCCACATCAACTAGATGAGCCCCAGAGACGGATCCACAGTGAAGACCACATCACCTAGACGGCTGTCGGCACAAGACCACGGGAACTTTGGCCAGAGGAGAACTGGCCCCCTGACTGAGCCTGGTTTCTCCCAAGGTTTTTTTCTCCATTTGTCACCGATGGAGTTTTGGTTCCTTGCCGCTGTTGCCTCTGGCTTGCTTAGTTGGGGACACTTTCTCTTAACACAATATTGCATTTTATTTTATTATTTTTGATTAACTACCTTTACCTAAAATGTGAGTGTTTACTGTTGCCTTTGGCATTGTTGATGTACTGTTTCCTAATTAATACTGTACAGCCGCCTTGTCACAATTCTGTATTGTTAAAGGCGGTATATAAATAAAGGTGACTTGACTTGACTTGACTATAATGTTGGCCAGTAGCCTATTGAGAAAAAAAATTGTATGTTAGCTAGGTTAGACAAGTTATATAGCTAACTGTTAGCTGCCGTTCTAGTTTTAGAATTAGTTTGTTAGAATTATTAATGAAATTTAAGATTTACTGCATTTTTTTGTGTTTGTGTTTTAAAGGCAACTGCAATGAAGCATCAAGAAAGACATGAGCATGCCAACCACACTGAGACTGATAGTTCATGGTAAGAGAATAATATGGTTTTGAGATGTTGGTGTATTCTATGTGGGGTTTTCCTTTTAAAAGTGTGCCATTTCTTCTACTTGTTTTTCAGAGAAGACATTGATCACTAACAAAGTGGATGGTGAGCAAAGGTGGTGGCCACGTTTTGGAGCAGCACCTGGGTTTTGCACATGGCTGTGTATTTTTTGGCTGCATGTCTTTTTCTCCGGTATTTATACCATTATTTATATAGCGCTTTTTACAATGCAAATTGTGTTGAGGCAACTTTACAGTATTAACAGGGAAATAGTGTGTCGAAATAGTGCTCCGTTCTCCTCTGGCCAGATGGACAGATCCAGGTTGCTGCAGTGACCATCTGATCTGGATACAGTCTGGATCTGGTGGCTACAGTGACCTCGGTATAAGAAAGAAACAGACTAATATTAGCGCAGATGCCATTCATTTAACAATGTAACGTACATTGGGTGTTTTGGGAAGTGTTCTCGGTTTTGGATGACCTAATTAATGCAGCCTAACAATCATTTAACGATATGAGTAATAGAAATGTGCTAGTGTGTTACGTGTAAGCCAGTTTAAAGAGATGGGTCTTTAATCTAGAATTAAACTGACAGAGTGTGTCTGCATCCCAAACAATGTTAGGAAGATTGTTCCAGAGTTTTGGCGCTAAACAGAAAAGGATCTGCCGCTCTCAATTGATATTGATATTAGGTATTAACAAATGGCCAGAGTTTTGAGAACACAGTTGATGTGAATGACTATAGTGCGATAAAAGCTCACTCAAGTACTGAGGAGCTAAACCATTCAGGGATTTATAAGTAATTAGCAAGGTTTTGAAATTTATACAGTGTGTAAAAGGGAGCCAGTGCAGTGTTGACAGAACCGGGCTAATATGGTCATACTTCCTGGTTCTAGAAAGAACTCTAGCTGCTTAATTTTGGATTAGCTGGAGTTTATTTATTGTGCAGAACAACCACCCAATAAAGTATTACAGTTACATGCCAGGGGTTTTGTTTCTGTTGTTCCCTTCCCCCCTTTCTTTTGTTATTTGCTCTCCGCTTTCCCTCCAAATATAGGAGTTGCGATTGGCTGGCTGAGTTGCTGGATGTGAACCAATCATGGATGGTGAGCTGTGACTTAAGATGTTCCGGTGACAGGAAGAGGGGGGGCTTGGGGATGTTCAGTCTTTTGTTGGCGGATTTTTAACCCTCCTGTATTTTGGCTCCTGTTATTTTGTTGTGTGTGGTTCGCTTGTTTATTTTGATTTTGAGATATGAGATCTCAGATTTGAGATCTGAATTCAGCTATGCTTCAACAAACCCAGAGGGAAGTGAAAGGAGAGAATGTCATGTGACATACATATTACATTCACGTAGATTTAGTAATGTTAGACACATTAGGTAAGAAGCGTATGTTTGTTTTTGTTAGCAAGCATAGTTTTAGTTAGGGAGTTTGTTACGTTTTTTTTTTTTTTTTTTTTTTTATTTTTTTTTTTATTTTGTTTTCAGTTAGTTTAGAGGGTTGGGTTCAGGTGTGTGTTTGGTTATATGTTCTTTGGTTTGGCACCACTTGTGTTCCTTCCCTTCTGAGGTTTGTTTTATTTTCTTTATTTTTATATACATTGTAGCTGTATATATATTATTTTGGTGATTGGTTGTTTTATTTATTCACAATTGTAAATAAAGCGACCCACGTTTGCAACTTTATTTATTGTCTCTGTGTTGGTTTGCAGCAGTTGGTCCCGGGGAATTAAGTCATAGGGTTATTTTATTATGTTTGCTCCCTTTCATACCCCGAGTCACTAGCAGTGTTGGGCAAGTTACTCTGAAACAGTTCTCAGGTAAAGGACGTCGCATGTGCTAGCCAACACCCTTTTTATAATCTACATGATAAATCACATTCTGTCGGCAATTATGTAAGGCAGCGGTAACGCATGCTTCTAACTATACTCTAATTACTAATTTGGAAATTATAACACGTTAAATTACTCCATTACTAAAAAAATAATCAAATTACACATTACTGCCCAACACAGGTCACTAGGGGGGTGTAACAATTACAATAATCTAACCCTGAGGTCATGAGTGCATGAATTAAAGTTTCTGCATTTGAAATTGAAAGCATGGGTCGTAATTTATATGTTTTTGAGATGGATGCGAAATGTGGTTTTACAAATGCTAGAAATGTGGCTTTCGAAGGAAATATCGCTATCAAATAGCACACCTAGGTTCCTAACTGATGATGAATTGACAGAGCAGCCATCAAGTGTTATACAGTGTGTTATATAGCTCATTACATGCAGATGGGTTTTTTTTTCAAGCAGTAAGAAATTACTAGTCATCCAGTTTTTTTATATCAACTATGGATTCTGTTAGTTTTGCAAATTGTTATGTTTCGTCAGGCTGTGAAGAAATATAGAGCTGAGTATCATCAGCATCAGTGAAAGCTAACACCATGTTTCCTGATGATATCTCCCAAGTGTAACGTAAAGCATGAAAAGCAATTGTCCTAGTGCTGTGCCTTGTGGTAATCCACACTGCACTTGTACATCAGTATGATACCTCTTTATTCACTGCTACAAACTGATGACAGTCAGATAAGTATGATTTGAACTATGCCAATGCACTTCCACTAATGCCAATATAATATTTTAGTGTAATCAAAAGAATGTTGTCTGTAGTGTCAAACGCAGCACTATAATCCAGTAGCACTAACAGAGAGATAAAACCATGATCGGATGATAAGAGCAGGTCCTTTGTAACTCTAATGAGAGCAGTCTCAGTATTATGATATGTTCTAAATCCTGAATGGAAAATCTCATAGATACCATTTTTCTCTAAGAAGTAACATAGTTGTGAAGATAATACCTTTTCTAGTATCTTTGACAGAAAAAAGAGATTCGAGATCATTCTGTGATTATTTATTTTGGGTCAAGTTGTGCTTTTTTAATACGAGGCTTAATGACAGCCAGTTTGAAGGTTTTTGGGACATATCCTAATGACAATAATAAATATATAATAGTCAGAAGAGGATCTATGACTACTGGAAGCACCTCTTTTAGTAGCTGAGATGGAATAGGGTCTAGCTTGTTGTTGTTTTAGATGATTTAACAAGTTTATACAATTCTTTCTCTCCTATAGTAGAGAATGAGTGGAATTGGGATCTATAGTGCACTGTCTGATGTGATACTGTAGCTGATGGCTGCATGGTTACAATTTTATCTCTAATGATATAGTTATAATAATTTTTTATCTCTCATGTCGTTACTGCTGTGCTGTTGGGAAATGTCAATGCCTGTTGATGCTTTATTTTTCGTTAATTTAGCCACTGTATTGAATAAATATCTGGGATGGTGTGTGTTTTCTTTTAAAACTGTGGTTTTCAAACCGGTCCTGGAAGCGCCCCTGCCCTGCACATTTTGTATGTCTCCTCATCTAACACACCTGATTTAACTCATCAGCTCGTTAGTAGAAACTGCACAACATTAATTGAGTGTGTCTGATAAGGGAGACATACAAAATGTGCAGGGCAGGGGTGCTTCCAGGACCGGTTTGAAAACCACTGTTCTAAAAGACACAAAAAGTAATCAGATTGAGAAGTTTTGTAGGAGCTTTTTTTTTTTTAGGAGAAGGTACTGTCCCGCTATGTAATACGAAATACCTCTAGTTTTGTTTTCTTCCAGCTGTGCTCCATTTTCCAGGCTGCTCGTTATACCACAGTGTCGGACTGTTT
>NW_026129229.1:5472-84116 GCF_022985175.1 Labeo rohita
AAAGTAATCAGATCAAGAAGTTTTGTAGGAGCTTTTTTGTAGGCGAAGGTACTTTCCCTCCATGTAATACAAAATACCTCTAGTTTTGTTTTCTTCCAGCTGCACTCCATTTTCCAGGCTGCTCATTATACCACAGTGTCAAACTGTTTTCCTTAATCTTCCTTAAGGATTAAAGAGCTACCATATCTAAAGTGCTAGAAAAGAGAGAGTACATAGTTTTTGTTACATCAAGTATTTCTGGGTTATTGGATATGCTGAGGAAATAAGATAAATCAGGAAGATTACTTGCAAAGCATCCTTTTGTGGTAGAAGTGATGATTCAGATTGAAAGGCTGGTGATTGAATTTACAGATTTAGCTATATGGAGTACACACAAGACTAGATAACTGAGATATCATTGCTTTGCTGCAGAATTTCAATGTCATTAATATCAATTCCATATGACAGTATTAAATCTGTGACTTTGTCCCTAATAGAGTTCAGAATGTCTATAAATGCTGATCCCAGTGCATCTTTTTCATTATTAACATGGATATTAAAATCATCAACGATCAAGACTTTATCTGCAGCCAGCACTAACTGGAAAAAATGGAAAATCAGCAAAGGGTCTCTATGTGCTGAGAATGAACTGATTTCTGTGACGTGAGGTGGCTAGCAGACAGTCAGTTTAGCCAGTCTGACTTCCTGACCTGGCCCCAGTTAATCAAATACAAACTCTAAGACTGTGCCATATTTCTAGAGAGAAGAGCGGCACCACCTTGGAGGTGGATCTTTTTTTAACAGGTCAGATCTGCCCCAAAAACTCATCCAATTGTCTATTAAACCTATGTTATTCTGTGGGCACCACTTAGACATCCAGCCATTGATAGTCTGCTATGTACAGTATCTCGTCACCATGGTAAGCAGGGAATAGACCAGAGCATATTACAGTATCTAATATCGTTATAATTAGATAAGCTTGACCAAAGTTTTTTTGGTAAATTAAGTTATTGACGCAACGATGTTAACTGTCAGTCTTAAAGGAATCTTAACCTTTCTAAAACTTGCACCATCTGCAAATTGCCTTGATCTTGTGTGACAAAAACAATGTAATCATGGTGCCAGCAAGTGCACATTGACGTTACTAGACCCCTTATCTCGTGTTCATCACATATTTTAAAATTTGAGGGAACAGTTCAACTTAAAGGTAAAATTATTGTCAAGGTGTAAAGAACGGAAAGTGCTCTTTGTTAATGATTGGAATCTTTTCTGGGAACGTCCTAGGCTTTTCCGTGCTGATGGCCTGCACCCTAGCAGAGTCAGAGCAGAGCTCACAACATCTCCAGGTCGCTATGCTCCATATGACTAGTAAGCCAATTCTCAAATGATTGCTATGATATCTTTTGTTCTGAACACTTAATGATAGTGTTTGCACTGTCCATTCTATAAAGATGGTGTCTGTTCCTTGAATAGTGAGGTCAAAACATAAATTTAATGGAGGATCTAGAAAAAATCTGATGGTGATTAAACTGGAAAAATGCAAAATCAATGAACAAAAAAATTTTTAAAGCTTGGGATCTTAAACATTAGATCACTCGCACCCAAAGCACTTATTGTAAATGAAATGATCACAGATAATAGATTTGATGTACTCTGTTTGACTGAAACCTGGCTAAAACCAAATAATTATATTGGCCTAAATGAATCTACTCCACAAAGTTATTGTTTTAAGCATGAGCCCCGTCAGATCGGTGGTGGTGGTGGTGTTGCAACAATATATAGTGATATTCTCAGTGTTATTTAGAAAACAAGATAAAGGTTTAATTCATTTGAAATACTTCTGCTTAATGTTTCTTAAAATGTTCCTTTCAGACCTGTTGGTTAATTCTGATAAAGTGCTAGTTGTCAGAGATTTTAACATTCACGTTGAATACAAATGACTAATAAACACTTGCCGTCAAGCAAAATGTCAAAATGTCACACATCGTTTTAATCATACTTAAGATTTAATTATATTGCATGGAATTGACCTTACTGATATAGATATCATACCTCAAAGCGATGATTACTGACCTTTTCCTTGTATCGTGCATGCTGCTTATTACTGATATTAACTACATTGCTCCGCGTTATCGCCTGGGCAGAACTATTGTTCCAGCCACCAAAGATAGATTCACAAATAACCTGCCTGATTTATCTCAACTGTTCTGTGTACCCATAAACACACACAAACTAGACAAAATGACTAGCAACATGGGCACTATCTTCTCTAATACATTAGAAGCTGTTGCCCCCATCAAATTGAATAAGGTTAGAGAAAAACGCACCATGGTACAATAGTAATACCCATTCTTTTTAAAAAGAAACTCATAATGTTGAGTGCAAATGGAGAAAAACTAACGTGGAAGTTTTTAGAATTGCGTGGAAAAACAGTATGTCTAGATATACACAGGCTCTAAAAGCTGCCAGGGCTGAACATATCTGAAAACTCATAGAAAATAACCAAAACAATCCAAGGTTCTTATTCAGCACAGTGGCTAGATTAACAAATAATCAGACATCACCCGATCTAAATATTCCCTTACAGTTTAATAATAATGACTTTATGAATTTCTTCACTGATAAAATAGATAACATCAGAAATACAATAACAAATGTAGATTCTACAGCATCTAATATGTCAGCTTCTTTCGGTACACCCAAAGAAAAACGGCAGTGCTTTACAACTATAGGACAGGAAGAGCTAAATAAACTCATCACTGTGTCTAAACCAACAACATGCATATTAGATTCTGTACCCACTAAATTACTGAAAGAGTTGTTACCTGTAGCAGAAGAACCGCTTCTCAATATTATCAACTCATCGTTATCTTTAGGTCACGTCCCAAAACCATTTAAGCTGGCAGTTATTAAGCCTCTTCTTAAGAAACCACAACTAAACCCTAGTGAACTGGCAAATTACAGACCCATTTCTAATCTTCCGTTTATGTCTAAAATTTTAGAAAGAGTTGTGTCTGCTCAATTGTGCTCCTTCTTGCAAAAAAAAATATCTCTATGAAGAGTTTCAGTCAGGTTTCAGGCCCCATCACAGCACAGAAACTGCACTTGTTAAAATCACTAATGACTTGCTTCTTGCGTCAGACCAAGGCTGCATCTCATTGCTAGTTTTACTTGATCTTAGTGCTGCGTTCGACACTATAGATCATGACATACTCATAGATCGACTACAAAACTATGCGGGTATCCAAGGGCAGGCTTTAAGATGGTTTAGATCCTACCTGTCCAATCGCTACCACTTAGTTTATTTAAATGGGGAGTCATCTCAATTATCACCAGTGAACTATGGAGTGGCACAAGGATTTGTCCTAAGTCCTCTGCTATTTTCAATATACATGCTGCCCCTTGGTAATATTATTAGACAATACAGGATAAGTTTCCATTGTTATGCTGATGATACTCAACTATATATTTCAACAAGACCAGATGAAACTTCTAAATTATCAAAGTTAACAGAGTGTGTTAAAAATGTAAAAGATTGGGTGACCAATAATTTTCTCCTATTAAATTCAGATAAGACAGAGATTTTACTTATTGGACCAAAAGACCGTACACAGAATCTCTTGGATTACAATTTGCAATTAGATGGATGTACTGTTACTTCCACTACAGTCAAAAATTTTGGGTGTTATTTTAGACAGCAACTTGTCTTTTGAAAATCATATTTCTCATGTTATAAAAACAGCATTCTTCCATCTTAGAAACACTGCCAAGCTACGAAACATGTTACCTTTCCTGACACAGAAAAGCTAGTTCATGCATTCATGACCTCTAGACTGGACTATTGTAATGCACTACTAGGTGGTTGTCCTGCATCTTCAATTAACAAGCAACAGGTAGTCCAAAATGCAGCTGCTAAACCTTACCAGGTCAAGAAAATATTATCATATTATTCCAGTTTTACAGTCTCTGCACATTACAAAATATTACTTCTTACCTATAAGGCGCTTAATGGTTTAGCTCCTGCGTACCTAACTAGTCTTCTACCATGCTCCAATCCATCACGCTCCCTAAGGTTGCAGATCTCTGGACTTTTGGTAGTACCTAGGATAGCAAAGTCCACTAAAGGAGGTAGAGCTTTTTTGCATTTGGCTCCCAAACTCTGGAACAGGGAGTTTGGAGTTTCGACACACTCTCTTTGTTTAAATCTAAATTAAAGACACATCTCTTTAGCCAAGCATTCAAATAGTGCATCTCATAATATTGTACTGCAGTTATATCTGATCAAATGCACATTATTATTCTTTAGCTTGGGTTAAACATTTTTGCTTGGTTGGAACGGCAGCTACACTAATTATGTTCCCATTTGCTCCTTTGTTTCTGCCACGGGATTGACACCCCGTGGTAACTAGGAATTACACAAGCTTTAGTCTGGATCCAGATCACCTAAAAAGAGATGATGACAACCCTTCAGAGGACCTCAGATGATGCCAATCCGGAAACAATATACAGCACTACCAAATGTAGCTTTTGATTGCAACATATAATTCATAGTGTTCATTGTGTATTTGATTATGTCATTAACTGATTTTTACCGTACATCTCTGCCATATGTACATCAACCACTAGTAAGATACTACTAACTATATTGTAAAAATTTAAATTTTCTGCAAAGCTGCTTTGCAACGATTTGTATCATGAAAATCACTATACAAATAAACTTGAATTAAAATGACTTAAATGCTTGATCACCCAGTGCCAAGTAACGTTTTGTTGACTGTTGGTTAAAAAAAGGTAAACTAGATATTTTTGTTTATTTTTATGAACATTTCTCCATTTTGTTTTCGTCTGTCAGAGTGAACAGTAGATTTTGCTGACTAACACGACTGATGTAAGAGTTAATTCATGCTAGTTTAGAGCTGTGAAGGAAGCACATATTTCTGCAGACAACACAGTGACTTCTTCAGGCATCTCTAACAGCTTTGGTTTCTCAAATACCCCTCGTCCTACAATACAAGTTGGAGGAACAGGTTTGCTCATTTCCAACACTTGTAAATTCTTTCCTTTCTCCTCTCTCTGCACCTTTTGAATATCATGCTTTTGTTATCATCTATCATCCTTCAGGTCAGCTGGGAAACTTTCATGATGTGCTGCTGTCCTCTTTTGATATCCCTCTTAGTGATTCCAACATCCACTTTGACAGACCTCAAGAGGCTGATTTGGGAATCACAGGTACATATTGTAGTGGACTGAGTCTTAATTCATTTAAACCCCCAACTTAATCTATTTTCAAAATTAAACACTCTTCATTTAGTTTACTGCAACTCTTTATATTGCACTAATTCTAAGTCTTAAATTGCTCGCTTCCAACTGATCCAAAATGCTTCTGCCAGATTTAAAAAGCCACAAAAGTGATCACATCACTGCTATTCTGAGGACTCCTCTTTGGCTGCCTATACAACTTAGAATTTATTTTAAAATTCTATTTTTGTGTACAAATTCTTACATAACTAATCTCCCAACTAATTAAGTGATCATAAATGTACACCTGGGGTCTTAAACTTTAGCACTGATAAGCAAATTGAAAGTAAACTGCAAATTCTGTTTTAATGGTAATTTGTTTTGTTGTATAATAGCGCCCCCATGTGACATAAGCTGACTACTGCTGCTTTGAGCTTCTCTGATGCTGATAGCGATGTTGTAATGTTTTCTCTTTCTGTAGGTGATGTTTTGTTCCGGGACTCTCGTGTGTTCGATATGTTTAGATGACACGGTTCAGGGGGACACCATCGCTCGACTGCGCTGTCTCTGTGTCTAAGTTACCACAAAGAGATTGAGAAACATTCACTAACAGTCATACACACACATAACTGTTGTCATCTGTGGAAATTTAAACATTTAAGAAAGTAGTTTATTTCAGAGTTTTGCAGAAAGCAGCCTTCTGAAACGCGAACACGGGTTTCCGAGTTTTTTTTTCCTGGGGTACGCGGCTTGCTGTGCGCCTACATGATGTGACAAGGGGCGTTCGTAACTGGATACTGTATTTTGCTGTCAGCACGAGAAAACCACATTTTTAAGGCGCCATTTTTTCAATGGGACTTAATCTTTGGATCGGAAAAACTGAGCTTAAAACTTTGTCGTAAACGTAAGTAACCATGAAATCCACTTAAGTAACTTAAACGTTAATTATTTAAAGGTCTGTGGTTATTGATCTTACTTTCCTTTACATAGTTGGATACCCAAAATGAATAAATGAAATTTACGTATCTTTTTAAAACGGAAAAATGTATCCATAATGTAAAATATTAAGTTAATACTTTAATTTGTTTGGTTTCTACATCTTGTTCTCTGGTGTAACTGCAAACAACATGCAATATGTTACATAACCATACTGGGGGAGCCAGACCAACCCAGTCTTTTTGGCAAGTCACCATTTAGCTAAATCACGTTTTCATTTTTCTGTAATAAACTTAGTTACACTCCGTGTAACTCAGCATATAATATTCAAGTTATTACTGTAACTACAGAGGACCGCAAACATGTGTGGTTTATCATAGCAACCACCTCATGCACATTACTTTTTTTATTTATTTTCGAGCTGAACTATAACCATAATGTTTATGCACTGTAACCATAATGTTTTACAAAGTAGTAAATTAAGTGAGTAAATTACTCATCCTCAGCTTTAAAACACACATCTGTTAAGCTGTTATTGCAAACACAGTGACTAGGAAGCTGTGAAATACTTGATCATTAGTCAAATATAAACACATTCAAGATTTGTCTGAATTAGTGTTTCTGTAGTCTCAGCCTCAGATGCCACACCTAAAGGATGGAGCGATATTAAGGTCTGGCTACGCGAGTGTTTTCAACCCATGCAGCTCCATGAAGATTAAATGAATCATGGGGGATAGAAAAACATTGGGCGGTGGGGATTTTTCTCCAGGATGCAGGTACGTTAAAGTCTTCATATGATCCTAATGTTATAGAAAATATTGTATGTCCCATTAACACTAAATCAGTACAAATACAGTCAGTTTCAAATATGTAATAAAAAGTATTTCGAAAATATTTAGCATTATTTTGTAAGCCACTTTTTAAGCATTTTTCACGTGGAATATATGTTGGGGTATATATGGAATTCATATGTTCACCACCATATGACTACCAATTAGAGTCAGATTATGCCACATTTAAGTATAAGTATTTAAGTTAAGGATATAAAAGACAGTATAATTATTATGATGGGTTTGCTTTTGTCGTGCCACTCAAATCCCTTTCCCCTTGAACGATCATTGTCTGTTACTCTTACATTTTTACACCTTTCATCTTCTAAGACTACAAGTGGTTCTTGAAAGGTGGATTTGTTGTTAGTCTTAATGAAAAGCACAACAAAAATAAAACAGTAGAATGTCAAACTATCTTAGGATAGACTACATTTGAGACATATGTACAGTTGAAACACCCTAAATAACTTGCGTACACAGGAACCACGAGCTGTGATTTTTGCTCCACACGTGTATTAGTGTTCCCTTTGATTGTGGGAAATTTGAAATGTGTGCGTCTTTCCATTCTGAAGATATCAGCAAAAGTTTTTTTTTTTTTTTTTTTTTTTGTTTTTTCGCCCAGGTGAGAGGTGGTAAACGGTGTACAGTTGATTCTCCCTTTATAGGTCGCTATGTATACTTTAGCAGATTAATCAATAAAATGCATATTCAAAGGCTGTGTCTGATGTCCCCAAAGTTGAAAACCTCATTGTTTGGTCCCAATGAGGAAACAAGCTAATAATTCTTACAGAATTACTGAAATATAAACATGCAGAAGGTTTTGAGTAATTTGTAAGTTTAGGGGGAAGGGTTATTGTTAGATCAGGTCCCCACGCCAGACAATTAGGATCCAGCCCCGGACACCAGATCCCATCAGAAAATATCAGTCTTCCAGTAACAGGACAACTAGTCAGCAAGCTGTAGTTACCCCAGCCCCACTAACAAGCAGGTTTCTGTCAGTTATGAAGTTGACCAATGAAAGCCAGAAAGGAGCAGGAGACGAAGTGATGATGGTAAAAAAGGAATAACAGAATTTATTGAACAGTTTTAGTTGCGTATGTCTCAATGTTCAAACTTTGTCTGGGGAGTACAGCTCAAAGAACAATGATATATCAAACGGATTCAACATCCCATAAACCTTGAATTTCCATAAACATCCCCATTATCTATTTCTTAGACCAAACAATTCATGAAATCCCACAATCTTGGAACTGAAAAATAATGAAAATGTATAAGCAAAGAAAATAATAAGAAATATAAAATATAAAAACATATAAATGAATAATATATATGAATAAATGAATAAATGATAAATACTTAAATAATCAAATAAATAATTAAATATGAATTATGTGAATGACTAATGATTGTAAGATGATTATGAATAATTATGTAAATAAATGATTATAAATGAAATTAAAAACAAACATAAAATTTAAACACAACACAATAATTTGCATGAAAGGATCTAAGGATCCTTCAGTTATAGAATATACAGGTATGTAGATGTTATTTTTACTGTTATGTTTACATTCGTACTGTTTGTCAGATATTTTCTATTGTTAAATATGTGTTCCTACTTTAAGTCTGAATCAAATAAAAGCAAATAAATAAATCTGAACTAAGAAAATGCACAACTGTAAGTGTTCAGTAATAAACTGTATTTAGCTAGCTTTAGAGCATTAAGAATAGGTGTCTTGTTTCTGCATGAACACAGTTCATTATAATCTCATAGTTGTCAAAATTAATGTACAGCGAGTGTTTTATAACAGATGGTTGCCAAAGAAACCTGTTTTGGAAAAGTCTACGAGGATCAGTGGTGTTTTTGTACATACGGGCATCAGACCAAACACAGATACGATCGCTTGTTCTGACAGAGGAATCGTTCACTGATGATATTGAGCTGCCTTTAGATCGCGGAGTTTCCACACATTCGAAATGTTTTCATTTCCTCAGAATGTTTAATTATTTTATTTGTATTTAAGTGTGTTTAATGATTCTGAATGGATCAGTATAGTAGTTTATATGCAGTCCTTTGGCATCTCCATGTGGTCTTGTTTGGTATGGCAGGCTGTTACTATATAATTGAGCTTTACACTTTTAAGCTGTAAAGAATATCTGCCATGACATTTCCGTGACACAAAATGAGAGAGATGTGAGGAAAAACATTAAATGACTTATTATAATGCCACCTGTGGTCTGAACAGGTTGTGTATACAGTATGTACACCTCATAGTGGAGGCATTTGGAACCATCCAGCCAAATTAGGTTTCTCTAGAACTTAGAGTTTTGGCTGGGTGGACACATTCAGGACAGAAAAAGAATAATAGTAATAAGAAAATCAGTACAAATACAGTCCAGATTCAGCACCTTGAATATCCCTAAATCCAGAAACCAAACATGACAATGAGCAGATACAGTACAGACCAAAAGTTTGGACACACCTTCTCATTCAAAGAGTTTTCTTTATTTTCATGACTATGAAAATTGTAGATTCACACTGAAGGCATCAAAAATATGAATTAACACATGTGGAATTATATACATAACAAAAAAGTGTGAAACAACTGAAAATGTGTCATATTCTAGGTTCTTCAAAGTAGCCACCTTTTGCTTTGTTTACTGCTTTGCACACTCTTGGCATTCTCTTGATGAGCTTCAAGAGGTAGTCACCTGAAATGGTCTTCCAACAGTCTTGAAGGAGTTCCCAGAGATGCTTAGCACTTGTTGGCCCTTTTGCCTTCACTCTGCGGTCCAGCTCACCCCAAACCATCTCGATTGGGTTCATGTCCGGTGACTCTGGAGGCCAGGTCATCTGGCGCAGCACCCCATCACTCTCCTTCTTGGTCAAATAGCCCTTACACAGCCTGGATGTGTGTTTGGGGTCATTGTCCTGTTGAAAAATAAATGATGGTCCAACTAAATGCAAACCGGATGGAATAGCATGCCGCTGCAAGATGCTGTGGTAGCATTGCTGGTTCAGTATGCCTTCAATTTTGAATAAATCCCCAACAGTGTCACCAGCAAAGCACCCCCACACCATCACACCTCCTCCTCCATGCTTCACGGTGGGAACCAGGCATGTAGAGTCCATCCGTTCACCTTTTCTGCGTCGCACAAAGACACGGTGGTTGGAACCAGAGATCTCAAATTTGGACTCATCAGACCAAAGCACAGATTTCCACTGGTCTAATGTCCATTCCTTGTGTTCTTTAGTCCAAACAAGTCTCTTCTGCTTGTTGCCTCTCCTTAGCAGTGGTTTCCTAGCAGATATTCTACCATGAAGGCCTGATTCACACAGTCTCCTCTTAACAGTTGTTCTAGAGATGTGTCTGCTGCTAGAACTCTGTGTGGCATTGACCTGGTCTCTAATCTGAGCTGCTGTTAACCTGCGATTTCTGAGGCTGGTGACTCGGATGAACTTATCCTCCGCAGCAGAGGTGACTCTTGGTCTTCCTTTCCTGGGGCGGTCCGCATGTAAGCCAGATTCTTTGTAGCGCTTGATGGTTTTTGTGACTGTACTTGGGGACACTTTCAAAGTTTTCCCAATTTTTCGGACGGACTGACCTTCATTTCTTAAAGTAATGATGGCCACTCATTTTTCTTTACCCTTTTCTTGCCATAATACAAATTCTAACAGTCTATTCAGTAGGACTATCAGCTGTGTATCCACCTGACTTCTGCACAACACAACTGATGGTCCTAACCCTATTTATAAGGCAAGAAATCCCACTTATTAAACCTGACAGGGCACACCTGTGAAGTGAAAACCATTTCAGGTGACTACCTCTTGAAGCTCATCAAGAGAATGCCAAGAGTGTGCAAAGCAGTAATCAAAGCAAAAGGTGGCTACTTTGAAGAACCTAGAATATGACATATTTTCAGTTGTTTCACACTTTTTTGTTATGTATATAATTCCACATGTGTTAATTCATATTTTTGATGCCTTCAGTGTGAATCTACAATTTTCATAGTCATGAAAATAAAGAAAACTCTTTGAATAAGAAGGTGTGTCCAAACTTTTGGTCTGTACTGTAGATGGGTAACATTATCCTTGATGTTATCACTCTTCAACATTTCTGAAGTGGTTCTTGGATACCCATGTGAATGTTTTTTTGTCTCTATTCTATTAGAGCAATTTCTCTGCGGAGACATCAAACTCACCGGAGCCCAGCTGTTTTCTATGTAGAGTGACCAGTCTATGATTGAGCTAAACAAATTTAAGGAAAAAAACACTTCAGCTGATCAGAGGTACAATATTTCTGTTTAGGCAGAGATACGACAGGAACGCAACAAATAGTGCATGCAGAGCAGAATTTGGCAAAAACACACTTGTCAAAATGCACAAATGGGCATTCAAATTCTGGAAGCATTTAAAATTCAGTGATCCTCCATCACACTAATAATCTGGACAAGAGCTCGTATTCACAAAACATCTTACGGCTAAATGTAGCCCATAATTGCAGATTTAGAAGAAAATCTTTTAAAAAATGGGTGTGTCAGTCCTAAATTAGGACTCTTACATTTTTGCTCCAAGAGTATTTCACAAAGGGGCAGTTGTAGCCTAATAGTTAGGAAGTTCGGCTTGTAGCCGAAAGGTTGTGAGTTCGAGTCCCCGGTCCAGCAGGGATTGATGGTGGGGGGAGTGAATAACCAGCACTTTCTCTACCCTCAATACAATGGCAGGGGTCTGACAGAGACCCTTCCCCTATTAACCAATTACTGTGTGCATAGTTAGCAAGCATGCTGACATCATCCATAGTAGTGATGGGAAGTTCGGATCATTTTACCGACTCGGTCCTTTGAGTCTCATTCAGCAAAATGAACGAATCTTTTTTCAAGTCATTTCGTTCATTTTGTTCATTTTAGCAAAATATAATTAAAATGTTACGTTTTACTTCCCTAACACATCTACTGCTTACACAAACGTTGATCACACTACAAACAAAACAAAACTATAATGCTATAAGAAACAGAAAAGATTAATTCATTGTTTACCTGGGTCTTTAGTCTATGATTCGCTCACCTCACTTCTTATCTGACAAGTTTTCGGGTTTGAGTCGTTCGTTCATCACCTGACAGCCCAATTAGCTAACCAACGTAGTCTGAGCCGGAAAGAGAATTGATTAGTTCATTTCTTGAGTCCTCGGGTTTGAGTCGTTCTTTCATCACGTGACAGCCCCATAAGGTGAACGAACGACTCTAAAACAGTTGAACTAATTCCAGTACAGGACCTAATAGGATGTTGCGCATGCGCGACTGAACAAATCACTCCCCGAGACGACTCGGTCGTCCCGAGTCACATTAAAGATTTGTTAAAAATGAACGAATCGTTCAAGAACGACCCATCACTAATTCATAGCAATGAGGTCAACCCCACCCTTACTCTTAGCTTTAAAAGGCTTTAAGAGAAAACTCTTAACTAAAAACTTTTGCTGCTATTTAGGAGAACTATTAGTGGTATGATAAAATGTTTTGTAAGTATTGGCCCAGAACAATACTGTCAAATTTTTAGATTCAAACAAATAATAGCACAAATAAAAGACAATCACATCACTTGTTGGGAAACTCGAACGCTGCAATATAAAAGGAAATAGTAAAGCATAGAAATACCTATTGATGTATGTGAATTTTATCTGTGTAACGTGGAGAGGGAGATGAGCAGATCCAAACGCAAGCTTTTATTGGAGGGACGAGACAAAGACATGGTGAAAACAGGCAAGGTTGAAACAATAACAAACTGGTCTGGTGGTGAGTGGACCGAAAAAAGTCACCGACCAGATTCATGACAATCTGCAAGAAAAGTCAACTATGTGATCTCTTTGTCTGTACTCTATTCTGAAGGCAATTCTGTGTGGAGAAACCAGACTTACTGGAGGCCAGCTGTGTATCCATGACAAGTGACAAGTCTTTGGATTCACCACTTAACTTTACTGGAGAACTTACATCAACTGATATGAGGTACAACATTTCTGTCTGGCTGTCAAGATGGATAAAATCTCTTTATGAGGTTTGTCTACATGTAAAATCAACTATAAAAATTATTGTCTTTATTCTATTAATGTTTATTCTATAGGCAGAGATCAAACACACCAGAGCCCAGCTGTGTGTCCATGAAGAGTGACCAGTCTTCGGAGAGAGATAAACCAAACATGTTAACAGATATGAGGTACAACATTTTTTATAGTTAGGTATACTGTATAGACCAACATTTATTTTTCCTCTACATGTAAAATTAACATTGAGTTCTTATCCCTATTCTATTAATTTTTGTTTACACAGGCAGAGATCAACCCCCCCAGAACCAAGATGTGGGTCCATGGAAGGTGACTGTTCTTTAAAAGAGCCAGTGACATTTAAGGGAAAAACTAATCTGAGGTACAACATTTCTGTACATATAGACACAGATATTTTATTATTACTATCAGCTTTATTTTAAGTTTTAATCTGTAATTTTTCACTCTCAGTTCTGACTCTCAACTGGTCCAAAGTAAATTAAAATCAAATCTGTTGAAGAAGTGTCAGTGTCTGTATGAAGGAACAGCAACACAGCAAAACCCAACACTCCTGAATGAGATCTACACAGAGCTCTACATCACAGAGAGTGAAAGTGGAGAGATCAATAATGAGCATGAGGTGAGGCAGCTTGAGATACAATCCAGGAGAGCAGCAACAGAGGACAAACCAGTCAAATGCAATGACATCTTTAGACCTTTACCTGGACAAGACAAAGCCATCAGAACTGTGCTGACAAAGGGAGTCGCTGGCATTGGAAAAACAGTCTCTGTGCAGAAGTTCATTGTGGACTGGGCTGAAGGGAAAGAGAATCAGGACATCCAGCTCATATTTCCACTTCCTTTCAGAGAGCTCAACTTTATGAAGGACAAAACACTCAGTCTTTCAGATCTTCTTTATGATTTTTTTCCTGAAATCAAAGAAATAGAACCGTTTAGTGGTGAATATAAAATTATCTTTATTTTTGATGGTCTGGATGAGTGTTGCCTGTTTCTTAATTTTCAGAGTGATGTGAGGTTATATGATATAAATGAATCAGCTTCATTGGATGTGCTGCTGATGAACCTCATTGTGGGGAATCTGCTTCCCTCTGCTCTCATCTGGATCACCTCCAGACCTGCAGCAGCTGATCTCATTCCCTCTGAGTGTGTCCATCGAGTGACAGAGGTACGAGGCTTCAATGATCCACAGAAGGAGGAATACTTCAGGAAGAGATTCAGTGATCAGAGTCTGGCCAATACAATCATCACACACCTGAAGTCATCAAGGAGCCTCTACATCATGTGCCACATCCCAGTGTTCTGCTGGATCTCAGCCACTGTTCTAGAGAAGATGTTGAGTGAAGCAGAGAGTGAAGAGATTCCCAAGACTCTCACTCAAATGTACACACACTTCCTGATTATTCAGACCAACATCAAACACGAGAAGGACTATGAGAAGAAAGTCAAAGATGAAAACATGATTCTCAAACTAGGGAAACTGGCTTTTGAGCAGCTTGTGAAAGGCAACCTGATCTTCTATGAGGAAGACCTGAGAGATTGTGGCATTAATGAGACAGAAGCATCAGTGTACTCAGGATTGTGCACTCAGATCTTCAAAGAGGATTTTGGCTTGTGTCATGGGAAAGTCTTCTGCTTTGTTCATCTGAGCATTCAGGAACATCTAGCAGCTCTATATGCACACCTGTCCTTTACAAACAAGAACAGAAATGTGTTTGACCAAAGCAAACAAGGTCTGCTGTCTAAGTTTTTACATTTGAAGAAACATCATTCATTATCTGGTTTGCATCAGAGAGCTGTGGATGAGGCATTATGGAGTAAGAATGGACATTTGGACCTTTTCCTGCGTTTTCTTCTAGGTCTCTCATTGGAGTCCAATCAGACTCTCTTACGAGAACTACTGGCACCAACAGGTAGCTGGTTCTACAACAAAAACAAGACATCTGAGTTCATCAAAGAGAAGGTCAGGAGGAATTGCTCTGCAGAGAGATCCATCAATCTGTTCCACTGTCTGAATGAACTGGGTGATGATTCACTGATGCACGAGATCCAAGATTATCTGAAATCTGGAAAAATAAAGCAAACCCAATTGTCCTCTTCACAGTGGTCAGCTCTGGTTTATGTGTTACTGACATCAGAGCAGAAGTTGGATGAGTTTGATTTTAAACAGTTTATTGGAGCCCAAAATACAGCAGATGAAGTTCTTCAAAAGCTGTTGCCTGTGGTTAAAGAATCCAGATCAGTTCAGTAAGTCACACTGACAACAGTCACTACACTGAAAAAAAAAGTTCATAATCATGTCTTGAACATTTGGGGGGATCAGTGTTTTATTGATTGATTGATTGATTGATTGTATAAAGAAATAAACAAGTGAATGAAAATTCCAGGTCTAAGTTAACACTACTGCAAATAATAAAATAAATGCATATAATCACACATACAGCTGCAAACTAAATTATTCAACCCCCTTGACCTGCAAGACATTTTGCTGAGAACAAAATTTTGTGAAACCAGTTCAGCACAGGCACCAGTGCTCTATTGGAGAAAGTTTAATACACATTTGAGTAATTCTGTGAACGTAAATTGATGAATAATGAAAAAAAAAATCTCATTGGGGTCTAAATGTTCATGTTCACAATTATTTAACCCCCAAAAGTAAAATTTAGTGCAGAATCTTTCATTCTTTAAAGCCACCAATAAACGCTGCTTGGAAGTGCTTAGAAGCCTCTGTCACCTCTCTACTACAATCGTGGCCCATTCCTTACCTGAATAAGATCACTAATAATCTTTGGTTCAGATCACTGGTAATCTATGTTTTCACATTGTCACTGCTTTCTTTAAATTCAACCAAATATTTTCAATGAGAATTAAATCTGGAGACTGAATAGGCCACTCAAGAACATTTTATGACTGATCCCTGAATTAAGCATAAGTAGATTTGGATGTATAGTTTGGGATGATTGACCTGCAGGAAAGTCCACTGATCATTAGCTTCGGTCTTTGCACCAAAGGCATCACAATTCTTGCCAAAATGGCCTGATAATTCAAAGAATAAATTATGTACTTCATATGGTCATGTTTCCCACTTCCTGCTACAGTAAAACAACCACATAACCAGACTGGCTCACCTCCATGTTTGACTGAGGAGATGGTGTTCTTTTGCTTATAAGTTTGCCTTTTTTTTTTTTTTTGCTCCAGACATTTTACTGACCCATAGGTCTAAAAAGATCCAGTTTTATTCCATAAAACATTCTTCCGGAACTCCAAAGGTCTATCCAAACTGTTTAGTATGTTCAAGTCAGCCTTTTTATTCTTCTTGGTCAAGAGTGGTATTCAGCAAGATGCCTCATCATGAAGGCCATACTTGTCTTTTGTTCATCTTATACTCTGCATATTGAGTGTGTTGTTCCTCCTTCATCTTGTAAGTCTTTGGCTGTATATTGCAGGTTTTTCTCAGTTGCTCTGATCAAACATTTTATGATATTGTGCTTTTCTTGTTCTACGCCCTCAAGGTTTGTCTGGTACAACACACTTTAAACCAAGAAATAAGGCTGCCAGTTGTGTCTCTAGGAAATTGTAATGTTTTGGATATCTTCATGTAGCCTTAGACATTCTAATTTAATTAAACAATTTTTGCCTGTATGGATTACATTTCATGCACACATTGGCATCTGGTGTCAGTTCATGATCTTGAATTTCTGCAGGTTGATAAATTGTGGTGTCACAGATGAAGGTTGTGCTGCTCTGGCTTCAGCTCTGGGATCAAACCCCTCATGTCTGCGACATTTGAATCTGTCACTGAATAAACTAGGAGAATCAGGACTGAATCTGCTCTCTGATGGACTGAAGAATCCTCACTGTAAACTGGCAATACTGTGGTAAGATTACATGAATGTTCCTCTTTGTTTTTTTCCCCATATGGTGATTAATGAGATTAATAAGGGTTTGTTGTTTAAACTTCATTAGATTCTTTTTATTTATTTTTTTATTTTTTTACTTACTAATTTTATGTGTAAGGCATAAACTGTGACTTGCTGTGCATTCAGAATGACACAAGACCCCTCTTGTGATAAATATTTTATGATGAAACTCACTATCCACAGAGTAAAGATGAATGAACAAGCTCAAATACAAGCTCGAATGTTGAGTATTGGGTATAATACAAGGTCTATTTAATGGTATTTAAAAGCTTAAATGGGCTTGCCCCTGCATACATTTGTAACTTACTACAGACCCCTAATATCATCTTAAAGTTTCCTTTGAAACATTCCAGAATTTGTGATAAAATCAAGGGAGATTGTGCATTTGTGGTGGCAGCATCTTTGGAATAGCCTCCTTGTACATATTAAATGAAAACCCATTATCTGCTGCTTTTACCTGTTCTGCATGGGGTTATATTTTTGAGTCTGTAAAGCACTTTGACAAGTTGTGTTGTTTTTAAACATGCTATAGAAACAAAATGATTGAAAAATAACATTGTGATGCTGCCATCTTTCTGAAGTCATTTTTAACCCCCTGTGATTTGGCTCTGAATCTCAGGTGAAAATTGCTATTTTGACCCCCCTCTACAAAACCATGGATTACTCAGTAAATATTCATGACATTTAATATTTTGGCTTTCATCACTATACATATCTATCTTTCTTCAGAAAAAATATTAGCACAAAGTAAAAAATTTGAGCCAGGGACCTTTGGTTGAATGATTCGCATTCATGCAGAACACTGCATTTTAAGTGAAAGGAAAGGTGTGAAGGGCAGACAGGAGAGAAATTAGCATTGTATCTTGTATATATCCATGCTAAGTAAAAGAAAGGATCACAAACGGAAAGAAGTGGTGCGGATCAGATGTGAAGGAAAGACAGGAGAGAAATTAGCTTTCCTGCATGTTGATTCTGTGGGGTGTGAAGACAGATGCCTGTGTGTGTTTGCATTGTCCATGTTTTAGGAGATTAAAGTATCTGTCCATGGCCTAACACTAATCCTCATATTCCCATGGATTAAGCCTTACATTCTGGCTGTAAAGTTTCTGTTGATAGTAGACCCTGAACTGAGAGAGTGAAAAGTGTCATTGTTCTCTACAGGTTGAGTGGTTGTGGAGTCACAGATGAAGGTTGTGCTGTTCTGGCTTCAGCTCTGAGATTAAACCCCTCACACCTGAGAGAACTGTGTCTGACTGGAAATAAACTAAGGGACTCGGGAGTCAATCTGCTATCTGATCTACTGAAGATTCCTCACTGTAAACTGGAGATACTGGGGTAAATCATCAATCTGAGAGTACACACACACTGGTATTCACAAGAAATATATTTAAATAGTTTATAAAAATAAAATGGTTAAGTAGATAATTAGTTGTAGCAGTTTTGATAGGGCTGTCACATCCATATTGTCGGATATATAGTGGTGCTTTAAAAAATATTTTATGCCCTTTTCTGTATTTCTTTATAAATAATACCCAAATCATCATCAGATTGTCACTCAAGTCCTGAAAGTAGACGAAGAGGACCCAATCAAAAAAACAGTATACTTTTATACTGTAGATTCTAGATTTTTTTTCTTTTTTATATATTTGATTTTTTTTCTGATTTATAACACTTTACTATACTATACTATACAATATACTGACCAAAATTATAAATGCAAAACTTTTGTTTTTGCCCCCATTTTTCATGAGCTGAACTCAAAGATCTAAGACTTTTTCTATGTACACAAAAAGGCCTGTTTCTCTCAAATATTGTTTTACGAATCTGTCTAAATCTGTGTTAGTGAGCACTTCTCCTTTGCCGAGATAATCCATCCTCCTCACAGGTGTGGCATATCAAGATGCTGATTAGATAGCATGATTATTGCACAGGCGTGCCTTAGGCTAGCCACAATAAAAGGCCACTTTAAAATGTGCAGTTTTATCACACAGCACAATGCCACAGATGTCGCAAGTTTTGAGGGAGCATGCAATTGACATGCTGACTGCAGGAATGTCCACCAGAGCTGTTGCCCATTAATTGAATGTTCATTTCTCTACCATAAGCCGTCTCTAAAGGCGTTTCAGAGAATTTGTCAGTACATCCAACCGACCTCACAACCGCAGACTATGTGAAATACTGATACCAGTCACCCGGACAGCTGCTGCAACAATCGGTTTGCATAACAAAAGAATATCTGCACAAACTGTCAGAAACCATCTCAGAGAAGCTCATCTGCATGTTCGTCAGCTTCATCGGGGTCTCGACCTGACTGCAATTCGTCATCGTAACCGTCTTGAGTGGGCAAATGCTCACATTCGATGGTGTCTGGCAGTTTGGAGAGGTGTTCTCTTCATGGATGAATCCCGGTTTTCACTGTACAGGGCAGATGGCAGATAGCGTGTATGGCGTCGTGTGGGTAAGCGGTTTGCTGATGTCAACATTGTGGATCGAGTGGCCCATGGTGGCGGTGGGGTTATGGTATGGACAGGCGTATGTTATGGACAACGAACACAAGTGCATTTTATTGATGGCATTTTGAATGCACAGAGACACTGTGACGAGATCCTGAGGCCCATTGTTGTGCCATTCAACCACGACCATCAACTCATGTTACAGCATGATAATGCACGACCCCATGTTGCAAGGATCTGTACATAATTCCTGGAAGCTGAAAACATCCCAGTTCGTGCATGGCCAGCATACTCAACGGACATGTTACCCATTGAGCATGTTTGAGATGCTCTGGATCTACGTATACGACAGCTTGTTCCAGTTCCTGCCAATGTCCAGCAACTTCACACAGCCATTAAAGAGGAGTGGACCAAATAGGCCTTTTATGTACATAGAAAAAGTCTTAGATCTTGAGTTCAGCTCATGAAAAATGGGGGCAAAAACAAAAGTGTTGCGTTTATAATTTTGGTCAGTGTATATCACCTTTGCATCAAATTACAAAAATAGTTAAGGCTAATGCGAGGGTGTTTCTAATGCAGTGTCTGGGAGGAACGGTAAATTTGACATCATTCTCTTTTCTGACTGCCGTTATCAGTCTCCCTTAATTTTTTTTCTTTTTTTTTTTCCTTTTTGTTTAGTTCCTTTTAGTTCCTTTATTTAGTTTCTGTTTATTTAAGCTGTAGATCCTGAACTGAGAGAGTGAAGAGTGTCATTGTTCTCTACAGGTTGAGAGATTGTGGAGTCACAGATGAAGGTTGTGCTGCTCTGGCTTCAGTTCTGAGATCAAACCCCTCACACCTGAGAGAACTGGATCTGTCACTTAATGAAATAGGAGCATTAGGCCTTAATCTCCTCTCTGATGGACTGAAGAATCCTCACTGTAAACTGAAAACACTGGGGTAAGATTGTATGCATTTTTCAACATCTACCTCCATTTTGCTCCTGTAGTCAGTAAAGAGGAGCCCACAGAGGTGAGCACAGCTGATCATAGGATAGATGTGGACCATGCTCAACCAAGCTGTTGCACAGCACAAAGATGGCATGATCATTTACTGTATCACTAGCCAAAGATGTAGAGAAAAATCACACTAGTATAGCATCTTAAAGGGGTCGTCGGGTGCCAAGTTCACTTTTTTATGTTGTTTGAACATTAATGTGTGTTGGCAATGTATGTACAAATCTACCCTATAATGATAAAAATCCATGCAGTAGTTTTTAATTAATCTGTAAAAATAATATCCCCTTTTTCAAATTGTGCCGTCACACCGACAGAGGCCGCTCCCACAACAGTTGATTGACATGAGCTCTTACCTTAGACCAGCTGTCACAGTCCAGTAACTTTCAGGGATGTAAGTTATACAAGAATATCTCTGAGTGATTGAGGTGTTGTGTTGCTGGATGTAATAATGAACATAGTGGTCGTAATTTACTCCCGACATCTGAGCCGCTGAAGATGCAGTGGATTACGTTTGTTTGTGAATGGAATGCGCCTCCCGATCTATATATATACGTCTATGTTCACGCGAATCATTCATGCTCCAGGTTCACTTACAGCAAAAGTGAGTATAAGCATTTTTTTTATGAATCTTTGCGATCACCTTTCCTTATAACATGGTAGTTAGGAAGTTTAGCGGCTAAACACAGCTAAATGCGGCTAATGTAAACAAATCTTTCCACAGAGAGAAGAGAGGGGCGGGGTGAGCAGAGCTCATTTGCATTTAAAGGAACAACCCCTTAGAATGAGATGATTTTTGCTGAGCTGATTTTGGCAAGGTAAAAATGTTGTTGTTTTACAAAACCATTGAGGATTTTTAATCAAAGTATATTAGAGACTTTTCATTAAGACCCTAAAGAATCATATCAACTTGTGGAAAATGGGCATCCGATGACCCCTTTAAGTAAGGAAAAATGGATACTGCATTAATGGAGTGAATTATTTTTATTGTATGAAATAGAAGATATTAATCACAGAGATTAACAGCACAAACATTTTTGATAGGACTAGTAGCCTGTAATATCCAAAAATTAAATTAGTTAAATTAAGGTTATATTCTTTACATTTTGTTAAATAAATTAATCAAGGAGCTCTTAATAAGAAATTTTTGAATGCCCATATTCTGTTTGATGGGTGAACAGGCAAACAAAAAAAAATGTAAAGAGACTGAATTGATGTAAATGAAACTTTACCACACCGGAATTGAACACTGGAAGCGCTTGTCGAAGCAGCATATCGATAAAATATACTGTTATCACCTAGTTAAATAAAAGCATGAAAAAATGAGCATCTGCAGGATGATTTCAAAATTTGGACATATTCAGAGACAGGCGAAGAGATATTCATATGATTACTGTGCACAGAATTTTCCAAACTCAGTGGAAATTGTAGTTTTAGTCCAACGTTAACATTACCGATTTCACCACACTGTGTCAGTGCTTGTTTAAATAGTGACTGCGATGCTGCATTGTGTGCAAGACCTGATGAATAAGATCAGGATGAACATATTTATCCATTTGTATTACATTTTAGTCATTGTTCTATCATTTTTCATTCAGTCATTTCACTGTATGCGATTCATTTATGCCAAAATTCTTCATTAATATTCAGTCACGGTGTCAACATGCCAAACACAAAAAAACTGACACAGACTAAATCCAGAAGAAACATGGCAACGTCACAAAGACACAAATAAAATATTTTGTACATATCCGTATTCCCAGTAAAATGATTATTTGTATTATGTAGTGCACTTTTATGTTAATGTCTGTAAATATCCATTTTATCTTTAATCCTAATATATTAATTATCTGTATAGTATCTTTATTCCTTGAATTTTTGTTCATTCAAATAAAAAATAAACATAAAATACACAATTTTTTTTATCATCCTCATTATCCTTCAAAAACTTTTTAATCTTTAATCTTTAAATCTCTCCAAGACATATTTGACATAGAAATAAAATTTAATTTAAGTTTGATTATATGATTCTGCCAAACTACTTTGTCTTATCGTTTCAAAACAATAGTGGCAAGAACGTTGACTATAAATGCCTCTGAAGTGTGTGCAGTCACTGGACAGTGATTTCAGTAGAAATTATTAAGTTTAAAAAAATACCACACTGGACCTGTTAATTATGATGTGGATTAAGTCTGTCTTTCTGAAATGAACTAGGAGCATCAGAAGTGAATCTACATTCTAAACAGATCCTCGTAGACTAGAAACACTACAGTAAGATTGTGTATCTTTACAATAGAAAGACTGGATGATGTAAAGATGTTACAGATGTTTTCGGATTACTCAAAAAAAAAGGTGATTGATTGATTGATACTGAAATGGGTTTGCACCTTAGACTGGACCTGTTAATTGTGTCGTGGATTAAGTTTCTGATTGTGAAGTTCCTGCCTCTCTGAGCTCTAGATCCTGAACTGAGAGACAGTAAAGTGTCATTGTTCTCTACAGGTTGAGGGATTGTGGAGTCACACAGGAAGGTTGTGCTGCTCTGGCTTCAGCTCTGAGATCAAACCCCTCACATCTGCGAGAACTGGATCTGTCTTGGAATAAACTAAGGGACTTAGATGTGAAGCTGCTCTCTGATCTGAAAGATGATCCACATTATAAACTGAAGACACTTAAGTGAGTAGTTATCATTAAAATGGTTGAATTTTAATTGAAAGTTAAAGTGCCCATATTATGGATTATAAAAAGTTCATATTTTGGTTCTGGGAGTCCCCAACATCAAGTTTACATGTATGCAAGGTCAAAAAAAACTTTAATGGTCTTATAATATGCATTTATTTTTTACCTTATTTGCTCCACGACTCACAAGCGGTTCGTTAAAATGAATAATTTGTCCAAACCACTCCTTTGCATGACACTAATCTGCGGTGATTGGTTCGATGACCCAGTCTTTTGTGATTGGTTTAACGTTACTGCGTGCAGCGAATTTCAAACACGGAATGGCCATCACGTTACTCTAGCCCACGACTCGGTGGTAAACAACAACAACCAAACAGCCATAGTGTATGCATCAACCCAACGCTGAAATGTATTGATAAAGCACTGCAGCTGATACACCAATGTATTGTTTTAATCTTTATCAGAACTTCAGGTAGTAACAACGACATTCACTATTCATCGACACATTTCTAGACAATAGCGAGTGAACAGATAAAGCTGTCAGCCGTTTAGCCAGAGACCTACGAGCTGCGTGGAGCAAACACAACACAACAACTAAATACGTATTTTGCATGATACAGAGTAACGTTATATGAGAGCAACAAGTTTTAAAGGATTACTCCACTTTCAGAATAAAAAATTCCTGATAATTTACCCCCATGTCATCCAAGATGTTGCACGACATAACACACAACTACGTATTTTGAACGATCGCTAAAAAATACAACCCTCAATTATTAATCACACTTACAGGTAGAGGTTCAGAGGAGCAAGCCGGTCCAAATAACTGGGCAGTGATTTATCTTTTAAGAGCAAGCCTTTGGTGAATCCCACAGTGTACTTAGGATACAGCATCTTCTCGACATTACGTACACCACATGGAAATTGTACTGTTTGTGGGCGGACGAGTTGTTTGCGACGTAGAACGTGGGCAGATATTATGCAAATGTGTAACTTTGTGACGTATGGCCGTAACAGAAAAAGATTTGAATTCCTGATGTCTCGTTCAGGCGATTGTGATCCGACTCTTTTTTTTGATAGACAATAACTTTATTTATCGTGCACAGCCTTCACAACTTCACAACTTTGCAGATAGTTTATGTTTATGTATATTGTACCAATAGATATACCGGTAGTGTGGCTGTTATTTTTAATATCTTTTTAATATCTATGTTAAAGACATTGCTCCTGATGCAGGTGACTCTCATGTACATCTATACGCTGACGATACTATTATTTATGCATTTAGTTCTTCCCTGACTAATCTTTATTGCAGGCCAGTTTCACTCGCATTCAACATGCTTTCTCTAGTCTTCATTTAGCTTTAAATACAAATAAAACTAAATTTATGGTTTTTAACAGAAATCTTCCACATGTTGAGTATCCAGCTAAAATTTTGACATTGGATGGCTCTGAGATCGATTATGTTGAATGCTATAAATATCTTGGCTTCATAGCAAACTGTCATTTGAAACTCACATAAATGTACTGCTCAAGAAGGCTAAAACAAGTATTGGTTTTCTTTATCGTAACAAATCTTCTTTTATGCATACTTCAAAACCGCTTTTGGTTAAAATGACAGTGCTTCCAGTTCTGGATTTTGGTGATATAGTTTACAGGTCTGCCTCAAAAGCTCTCCTTCATAAATTTGATGTTATTTACCATGCTGCACTCCACTTTGTGACTTTAGCTGGAATTTAACACTCACCATTGCCACTTGTATTCCTTATTGAACTGGCTTTCTCTTCATTCTCGTAGACAAATTCATTGGTTTTTGTTTATTTATAAAATCCTTATTGGGAAAACACCATTATATTTATAGTCACTTCTTAATATTCATAGTACAAGTCGTAATCTGCACTCTAGTAGTTTTATTAATTTCACATACCTAAAGTTTGTACCTCTTTTGGTCGTTATTCCTTTCAGTTTTCTGCTGCCAATGTTTATAATTGTGTTATGTGTTTGTAATTGTATAATGCCTTTATTGTTTTGTACCTGCATTTTATGCTGCCTCTTGGCCAGGTTGTCATTGTAAATGAGAACTGGTTCTCAATTGACTTACCTAGTTAAATAAAGGTTATTATTATTATTATGTTATGTGCTACTTTCATATTGTTGTTTAAGATGTACTTCATATTACAGTCCTGCAAAGATGACAGAAAATTTACTCATGATTAAAGCAGACATAGAATGAGGGTCACAGTCCTGTAGAGTTTAGCTCAAACCTGCTCCAACACTCCTACCATTAGTTTTCAATCTTGATTAGGTGGTTCAGGTGTGATTAGTTAGAGTTGGCACTAAACTCTGCAGGAACTGAGTTTGACATCCCTGGCTTATAGTAAGAATAAATATTGTTTTATTTCAAAACAATACAGTATTTTGCTTGTATCATTGACTGTGTTTCCATGTGCACTAATAATGTGATTTTTCCAGTAATTAGAGTAAGGATGTAATTGCAGCAAATGTTTACCTGACACAAGCAAACCTCTTTACTCCAGTTAACATGCAATTTTCATTATTCTGATAATTAGATTAGAAGTGAGGTCATTTCTACTATCATTTTTTGCATATCTCACAACACAAATGATGAACTTGTACATTAGGCATGTTACTGGCCACTGTCCACTTACATCAAATGCAAATCATGAGTAAAGGAATATTGTAAGGTTATTCGGCGCTGTGGTAAACATTGCAACATTGTAGTCTCACAAAGTTCAGTTATAATCAATGAATCTATAGCGCATAATGATTCTGTTATTTACATTGTTCCTGATTTAAAATGAGAGGATTCGCAAGTGTGCAGAACAAAAGTTTTGAGCATTAATGGATATGCTTAAACTTAAAAGCCTCCAACTGGCCATTGCATTCAAGACATCAACAGATATGTCTGTGATTGGCTACACTGTTCAATGCTGCAAAAATATGTTATAAATAGAAACCTTTGAAGCTCTTTTCAGCGCTAACACAACTATGTATTGGAGCATGGCAAACACATGCACACTTCCACCAGAGCTGTAATAATCAGCTTAATCGCACTGTTACCATCTGACCAAAGTGCATGTGCTCGTATGTACAGAGATGTGATGTGTGTTGTTTAAAACTCACTTAATTAACTGTTGCTGAACTTGCTGCCACACGTCTCTGCTGTAGTGGCATTGCTGTCATATTTCAGTGTTCATCAAAGTGCCAAATAACCATATTACATGCTTAGGTGTTGTGTATTTTGAAAGAATGTCAATTGCAATAGAAGATAATTGTAAATATTGATCACTACTTTTGTTGTCATAAATAAAATTGACCGAGTTACAGAAAAAGGAAATTAATACAGGAATATGGATAAGGGCCTTGGGTCATTATTCATGGTGGTCTTTATGATTTAAAAGAGCTTTAAATCACAGTTTGTTTGTTTTTTTTTTTGTTTTTTGTTTTGTCTAATAGTGCAAATAGTATGTTATATTTCATTGGAAGTTGATAATGCAGTAATATAACACACATTTGACTGTCTGTGTTTTACTTACAGGTTTTAGATGTTAGTCTGACCTTTTCTGGATCAGCTGATGGTAAATAAAGAGCCACTGCAGACAGACATCACATTCATCAGAATCAACAGACACAGTGCCACATCTTGCCACCCAGTCTTTGATCCCAAGTCAAACAAGGGAACTTTTTTCTTCAGAATAGGCATTTGTACTGGTACCTCATTTTACAAAAAAAAAAAAAAGTTTTATGTTAAAGAAATTGTCATGATGATTTAATGTCTTGGACTTGAGCAAATGCTCTTCTATAGATGTCTACCAGATCAAGTTTACTGTTTTTCTCCTTTCAAAATATGTTCTGCCTCTACTGATTGTGGAGAGATCAAAACAAAACAACGGTCATGAATTTGGCATACAAAACAAGGATTTGCAAAGAAAATTGTCTAAGGATTTCGATGGAAGCCAAGAAAAGACTGGTTTTCCTTAGCTAAAGTAAAGAAATTTTGCTTCTTTTGCTAGTGTAAAGAAACTTTAGTTTGTGTAAGACTCACCACCGCATGCGCAATGTCGACATCTTATGTCATCCGCCCGGAAGAGCTTCTGTGTACAACCAGTTGGCGCAAGGTAGAATAAAGTGATTATTACATTTTCTTTACGTTCTTACAAAAATGCATCAATTCACTACAGGAGGCCTTTAATCACTTTAATCACTTTTTATTATGGATGGATGCACTTTATTGGACTTGTTTTGAACTGATGAAGAGAAACACCTGCCCGACCAATTCTAAAGTTTGTAAATGCCAGGATAATTTTTAATATAACTCAGATTGGATTCATCTGAAAGAAGGAAGTTATATACACCTAGGATGCCTGGAGGGTGAGTAAATAATGGGCTAATTTAAATTTTTGGTTGAGCTAACCCTTTAACTTTTTCTCCCACACCCCTTGTCTGACTGGGTGGGGTGGAGGAAGTGTGCTTATTTCCACTTAGAAACACTTAAAAATTCACACCTCTCACCCCTCCCTAACATATTCTTTAACTGTCATGCAATTACTGCTACTAATTTTGCCAAAATAATTTTGGTATCATGTATTATCCTCCAGGTCAACTGAGCAACTTCCATCAAAAGATAAATGTGCTGCTGTTCTTGTTTCTTAATTTTTGACATCCTACTATGTCTTCAACATCCACATTAACAAACTGCAAGCAACTGATTTCCCAGCTCTTCTGGCCTCGTTCAGCCTTACAACAAACCTTACCACACACAAAGCAGGCAAGCAGCTAGACCTCATTCACACATATAAATGTATTGCTGTCAAGCATTTTGTTACTCCATCACATTTCTTTTGTCACTGTCTCTTTATGTTCATCTCTGACTTCTCTTGTTTCATTCCACTGCATCCTCCACTCTTTCTCCTCTACATGCTTCTGCTCTATGGTGTTGGCATCCCTTCTCTCCACTAACCTTCTATTCTCTTGATGTTAATGCAGGGTCTGACACTCTCTGCTCCACTTTAACATCCTTCTCTTGACAATATCTGTCCTCTCACCTCCAGTCCAGCATGTGCAACACCTTCCAATCTCTGGATCACAGATGCTCTTTATGACCATCAATCAAGTTCAGAACTGCTGAGAGGAAATGATACAAGACAAAAGCTGGGACGAGCTGGGCCCGTATTCACAAAACATTTAAAATTACCAGTAAGAGTTCTTCTAAATAGCAGTAAAAGTTTTCTCTTAAAACCTATTCACAAATTGCTGCACAGACAAACTTTTACTGAAGAATAGAGAGAAATCTTAAGCCAAGAATAAGGGTGGAATAATGATGTCAGCATGCTTGCTAACTATGCACACAAAAATCACCAAAACCTCAGACGCCTGAAAACTATTCACAACATTCTTATCTCTACTCTATCCTCCTTCTTCACCTACTTTCACTTCTTGTCTGACTGCTAATGACTTTGCAACCTTTTTTACTGATAAAGTCATAAAACAGTCTGCACCACATACTTTTGTCACTCTTTTGTTTACTTAATTTTGGTGTGTCAGTCTATTTAATTACTTAATATGAAACATAATATGAAACTCAGAAGTTGTCTTCATTTAACATTTTACTTTATATTTATCACTAGCAGGACAAAACACAAACGTTTCAGTTCAAGTCCTTCCTCAGATCGTTGAAAGAAGGTGGTCTTTAGCTCAAATACTTGTGGTTTGAATCATCAACAATTTCTCTGACCCACAGCCAACCTCCATCCACACACATTATGCCTTTTTTTTTTCCCCCTCTTCTTATGAAGATCAGTGTCTCAAACGTTTTCTGTGCCAGTCATCCTTCCAACTTGTAAGATTGCAGATTTGTGTTTTAAGCCCTAATTTAAGTTTACTGATGTTTAGAAACTGGAAAATCTGTTGATTTGGGCACTCTTGTGTTACCGTTTCATTAATTTCAAAAAATAAATTTAGTTGAATATTTGAGGAATTGTTATTTGATTTAGAAAGCTTATGGTACTTTTAATGTGATGACTTGCTGTAGTTGGAAGGAGGACTTTTGTTTTGAGCTGAGCACCTGAACAGAGGCAGGCCTACTGGAGTAGAAACAAGAAAGCATGGAAGAAACGGTTCACACTCTGAGAGCAAATGATATGATTAAAAAACTGTTTCTTCTGGAGGATTCCCTGTTTTTGGACCTTTTTCCTATATATTTTTGGCTTCTCCAATGAGATAATTTGTTTATGGATACTCAAGAAGAATGTTTTTGATGTCTTCAATCAATTTCACCCCATTATTGGACTACTGTTTTAAAGGTTTCCCCTTTCCCTCTTGTCTGGACATTCCGTTATGTTGTTGTTTTCTTCCTTGTTTTTTTTTTTTTTCCTGAGGATTTTGCTAATATACCTTGAATGTTATCCCACCTATGCCTGTCTGTGTGTTTTTATTCTATGAGAGAAGCATTTACTTATTGTTAAGAGTTTTTCAGACTTTGTGCTAAACTCAAAATCATCCATCCTTATCCTACTGGATCGGTCTGCTGCATATGACTCTGCAAACCACCAGATCCTCCTGTCTACCCTTGCAGATTTGGTCAGTGGTTGCCTCCCATAAAGACCTTTAAGGCAGGGGTGGCTCTAGAAAATTATTTATAGGGTGTCATGGGGTTTCTGAGGGGTGGCAACACCCGAAGCAAGCTCCCATGCATAGTTTTTGGGGATTTATAATCTGACATACACAGTTGTGTTCACAAATATTGCATTACAATTACGCAATCATCTATACTGTTTAAAATGAAAAATAAATAACATTTCAATATCCATGGCACCAAGTCAATAAACAATATATATATACATAACTTCAACAGGTTAAAAATGTTTCTGAGCTTGTCTATCCTCCACATGACTCCCCAAATCTTGTCTCCTTCACTCTCCTGTATGGTGGCCACTCCACCATGCCAAGCACAGTCAGTGCAGTCGCCTGAAAGACCATGGATATTGAAATGTTTTTTATTTTTATTTTCATTTTTTTTTTATTATTTTGTTTTATTTTAAACAGTATAGATAATTACATAATGGTAATGCAATATTTGTGCTCACAACTGTGCATGTCAGACTATAAATCCCTAAAAACATACTTAATTCACAATAGACACTAGTCCAACACCAAACATTACTCCATTTTACTATTTACATTTTTCACCAGTATACTTTTTTTTTTTTTTACAAGTCCAATCGAACAGGTAGTTTTCTCACACAATTAGGTCTGCGTAGGATTGGACTATCAATCTTGAGTAAAGATTAATCAAGTTCAGAGGACTGTTCAGAGAGCTGAACCTCAGAAGGAGACACAGCAACAGAGGGCTTTTCTGGAGATGGCGTCTCAACTCCATCGGCACATCCAAGGGAGACAGTTCTGTGTTTGACTTACAGATTTCGGCAGACTTCAGCAAACTCCTCCAATTTCTCCGTAGCATTTGCCCATCTTCTGTTTGAACAAGATATGACCTTGGATTTACATCTTTTAGGACAACAGCTTCTTTTCTCCATTCTGTTGGCTCCTCAACTCTAACCACATCTTGCTCAGAAAGATGTATTAGTTGCCGAGATCACTTGTTATAATACTCTTTCTGTTTCCTTTTCTGATGTTGCATCTCTTCCAATGTCAAACTTTTGTTTTCTCTTTAGAAGGAGAGCTTTGGCAATGTGCCACAAAGTTTACAGTTCATCAGTAGTTTGGCAGGAGATAACCCACAACCAAGTGGGGAGGAACGATGACTCAACAATAAATATTAATCCGAATTGCTTCAAGAGTCTTTTGAACTCACCTTGATCTTCAATGTGCACCCCTTTTTCTGCTTTTCCATTTGCCCTTGGATAAAGGGGGCTAGATGTTGTATGCTTAAAGCCATATTGTTCTGCAAACAGCCTGAATTCACAACTACTATACTGAGGACCATTATCACTTTGCACAATGAAGAGAATTCCATGCCTGGTAAAAATTTGTTTTATGTGATTAATCACATTGCTTGTTGTGGTATAATGAAGCTGTTCAACTTCAAGATAATTGGAATAATAATCAATAACTACCAAAAACCACAGATCCTTCATCAGCAATCAGCCAATCAGCATTGGTTCTTTTGCCAGCTTATAGTGATGACTCAAACAGACATCACACTTACTGATTAGTTCTTCAATATGCCTATTAATTCCAGGCCAATAAACAGCTTGTCTTGCTCGTCGCTTCCACTTTTCAATACCACGATGCCCTTCATGTATACGATGAAGCATATCTTGATGCATTGATATTGGAATGACAATTCGATTGCTTCACAACAGCAAGCCATTACACACACTCAGTTCTGGAAAATATTGTGAGCACTTGCCTTTAATCCATCCTTGCTGAAGAAGAACAGTCACTCTCTGCAATTCAACATCCTTAGCCGTTTCGTCCACAATAAGTTTTAACATCTCATCTGAGAATGGTAAAGATGAAATCACTGTATTCACATGTCCTTCCACTTCTTCACTGATGTTACTGCTCTCTGACATTGGCGCTCGTGACAGCACATCAGCCACAATGATATGCTTCCCAGGTGTATACACTAGATTTAAATCATATCTTTGTAACTTCATCATCATATGTTGAATTCTGGGTGACGTATCATTTAAGTTCTTCTGAATTATCAATTTTAATGGCTTGTGATCCGTCTCTACTGTAAAAGTAGGTAATCCATAAATATATCCATGGAATTTTTCACAGCCAAATAGGACACCCAAGGTCTCTTTTTGAGAGTACCTTTTTCAGTTTCCGTCATGGATCGAGAAGCATAGGCAACAGGTTTCCAGGAATCTCCAACAGCCTGAAGCCTGAACAGCCTGTCTAATTTAAAAGGTAATATTGTCCCATTAGCCACAAGAGGAAAAATCCACATAGACAACTGCACAGAATCCTCAATGGACACACTTTTTGCCTCGCCTACAGTATCCTCTGTAGACACCATCTGCACATAAAAGGAATCACTCAAGATGGCTGTCTTGTGACAGGGTGAATCTGTCTCTAGGGCAAATCTAGTTGTCATGGTCTCAGCTGACATTCAGAGAGGTTGTGGTTGTCTCTAGGTTCTGATCCATCATCTGGTCTGGATACAGACTGGATCTGGTTAATTAACATCATTCAATTAAGCAGAAAAATGTTAAGGTATTGATTACATATTGTGATCATATGATAATTTTGCAGTTTTGCATGCTAATTCAGAGTTGGGATCATCTGAAGTTTTTGCAGGGATTGTTGTCATCTCTTTACAGGTGTTAGTGAGGTTGTTACAACTGAAATGAAGATAACTAGAATATTTCAAAGTTATATTACATGTAAAGAGGCCCCCGTTCATTACATATCACTTATAAAATTGAATATGTGTCATATTTTCAGTTTAATAAGTCTGCAATAAAGTACATAATAAAGCTTATCCTATTCTAATTGATGTTTAGGAGAGAGGTATCCTATTCATGTGAAGTGCCAAATGATTATAAGGGTAGTGATGTATACTGTCTCTTGGAATATTAGCCATATATGTCATAATTTATCATCACATTATCATATGTTCAACATGAAAAAGTTGTGGTTGTCACTGAGTGGTTGTCACAGGACAAAAGACGGTATGGAAACTGGAAAAGGAAGCTGAGTCTGTAAAAAAGTTACAGTATGGTTTATTTTTAATTGTTAAACACTTGTCAAAAACTTTGTCACCTTGTAAATGTAAACATGCCACAAATGTTACATATATATAGCTAATATGAATTGTATTAAAAATACCTTCCTGTGTTCATCACAAATATTACAGAGTTTGGCTTTTGAATCTGTTCATCACGTTTTCTACTGTTAGAAACACAAGTAGTCTGACGAGAGCCCAGGATGTAGTATGTAAAAAATGAAAAGCAGGAGTCATGAATTGGTCTAAACAGAGATCCGAGCCTATGCAAAATGTTTATTTCAGATCAGTCATAAATCAGTTATATGTCCAGGGAAGAGGATACAGAGGCATCAGAGCAATCAAGAGATCTCAGAAAATAATTGTAAAAAAAAGTGTAAAATCACTTAAACTCAAGCCAAAGCATCTGTTCTTTTTTTTTTTTTTTTTCTCTTTAATATTAAGTAATAACTCAGAAAATGAATAATTTGATTAGGAACAATAGTAAACTTCAGATCAATTAATAAGCCTTGTCAATAAAAACATAATGGACTTTGCAATTCTTGTTTGCTTAGGTAGTCTACCGCTAATTTTAACTTAATCTATATTTGTTCATTAGAATACATACGACAGCACACCACAGACGCAATGTTATGCAGAGATATTAAAAAGAAAATACTTACAGTTTTACTTCAGTTCGTTGAGGCGTTTGATCATTCATTGCAACGACTGTCCCATGTTAACGTGGGCGTGGTTTGTAAGCGTGACATGAGAGCATGGCAAACTGCGTGAAATCAGCAGGCACCAACACGGCGAAATCAAAGCGCTTTATTTTGCATACCAAGTGTATACAACTGGTGAAACGCGTTTTTAAATCTATGATCTGTGCAATTTCGCATGTGACGAATCTGTCGTCGTCTAACATCTGCTGAAATCCAGGGAAACATACCTGCGTGCACGCGCGCATCCCCAGTTAACATGATCCCCAGTTGGTCCATAACACCCAGGGGCGTCGCTAGGGCTAATCATTCGGGGCTCGAGCCCCGAAAGTTTTTACTCCAGCCCCGAATGTTTTTTTTTGTATGGCCTTATGATTTCCACGGAATTTGTCAAAGATTGAATGAATTAATCAAAAGTTGGTCATTAAACTTAAATCAAGTAGCGATATGGACTAGTATCTGTAAATATTATGCCGCAAAAGACTATTTAAATATGAATCCTGCATGTTCTGCGTGTCTTTTTATGAATGAACGGCGCGCATACGCTGTTTCGTTTTCTACACATGTGATACTCGCACGCGCAGTGATTTCAGGGTCTGCCGTTTCATAACAGACATAAAGGACATAAATACATTAACAACATCTCCAGAACTGCTCTGAGAGTCACTTCATGAGCGTTTCACTGTTTCATTCGAGAAAAACAAGCGTCACATATACACACAGAAATGTAAAGGTATTCACGGCAACCCGTCAAAGTAAAAGTTTGGTTTAACTTTATTAATCATGCAGTATAATGTATGTGCCTACTACTACTACTACTACTACTATTAATTAATAAAAATTTATTTTAAAAAAATCACACAATATTTCTTCCATGTTTTACATTTTAATAGTAAATCCCCTTTATTTGCCAAAAATAAAATATAATTTTCATTAAAAGATCAATTAAATTAATATTTTATACTGCATTTGATAACCAGGAAAATACACAACACAGAATTCCATAAGGCTATTGTAAAAATAAATAAAAGTTGTTTTTAAACATTCAAATAAACAGACATGCTAAAACATATTTGGTAACAATAAAACGTAAAGTCAGAAAAAATAAAGCCTTTCAAATTTCCTAAACGTAATTTTTCTTAACTTTTGATAAATTGACGGTAAATTGTATAAGATGCACATGATTAATTACATTTTGATTAATACAACTAAATTTAACTATTAAAACGAAGACCAGAAAAATGAAAACAGAAAACAGAATTTGAAGGAAAAAAAAAAAAAAAAAATCGGAATCTGGGGAAAAAATAGGTCCCTATTTTTGCATGCAACTACATATTTGTTACAGTTATAAATATTTTTTATTATAGTTATAAATAATTTTATTTGTCTAACATATTTTTGTAATGTTATAATTTTGTTATAATACTTTGATATGTTTGCTATTTGCAGTGATTACTATTTACTATTGTTAATAGTGTGACAAGGTCTTTAACCCCCGATTTAATGCCCCCGGACCTGCCTAGAAGGATCCAGGTTCAACCATTTGTGTCTAACAAAATTTTATGTGAGCATGATGTGAGCTCCCACCCAACACCACTAGCCCCTGATGTTTTGGCACCAGCCCCGGATGTTTTAAAATCCTAGAAACGCCCCTGATAACACCGGAATGAAAATGAAAGTAAACTGAGTTTCAAACCAAAGACTTTGTTTACGGGCGCCATTTAACTCCTGGGCTTAAGGTTCTTTGAATCTGAAAAACTGAACCTAAAATGTCTAATATTATTTTGTGGTTGTGAAATCCGTGCTGTTGATTGGGAAAACACGAACGTTTTGAGAATTTATCTTTAGCAACCTTACATTTCGATCAAGTCTTTAAGTATGGCGCATTAAAGTGACTTCCTCAATAACGTAAGTAACCATTAAATACTGAAGTCATTACATATGAAGTAGGCCTTCTTATATGAATTTCCTGGTCATTTTATCGTCTTCATTATGTAGGTTTTACCCCTCAGGTCGTCGAGATGACATCAGATCACCTTCATTTTTTTTCTCCTCTTATGGCACAGAATCTCAACACATCTGATGAATCTAATTTTAGCCTTTGGCCTTAGGAATAGTAAGTTAAGTCGAATCACCTTTATTTATATAATGCTTTTAACAATGCATATTGTGTCAAAGCAGCTTTACAGTATTAAATTGGAAAACATTGTGTCAAAAATGCAAAATGACAACAGTAAACACCCAATTTTCAATTAAAGGCAGTTCAATGAATTCAGAGATGTCATCATCCAGCTCAGTTCAGTTCAATAGTATATGATATCGCTGGAAATTAGGTGTCCCCAACTAAGCAAGTGTGTCTCTTTATTCATGAGGATTTGGACACATTAATGTTGTTAGATTTTGAGATTTTGACAGATATTTAATTAAAATATGGGCAATTAGTTTCATATTAAATCTCTTTTAGTGGCACTCTTGTCAGCGATTTAATTATTTAATTAAATTGTTAAAACCTAATTTAGTAGTACTTTACATGAATTAGACTTTAGACTTTTATTAATATCTCTAAGTCATTTTTGCATTCTGTAAAAGGTTACCCTGTAATTTTACCTTTTGTGCTATATGATGACTGTCATGCATTGTCATCCTGCTCATGCTAAACTTATATCTATATATATGTAAAATTTAAAATGCACATTGTTCTTAAGTAGCGCATCTTCCCCCATCTTCTTCATCATTGTACTGTACTACGCTTACATATGTAGAATATAATTTTGCCACATTCATCTTTAAATAATAAGTGACTTCATAGGAAAAAGACAGCAATGAACCTTCAGTGTATCTGTTAACTTCCGAGAGCAATGCTGTCTTATAAATCTGGTCTTGCTCTCCATAAATACTATATTAAAGTAAATCTGAGTTAAATCTGTGATTTTGATCAGTTCCATGAAGATTGAATGAATTATGAAGGACACAGAAACATTCAAGTGGATTTTTTTATCATGGATGCAGGTACATTAAAGTCTTCATATTATCTTAATGTTCATACATTGTACTGTGTCTCATTAACAGGGTGTTTTGTGCGTTTGCCATGGTTGGTAGTGTGACCTGAGTGGTTGAAAAGAAAGATGGACAAAAGGATAGATAGATTTGTGTCTCTATTCTATTATCTTTATACTCTATTCTTTTGTTGCTATTTTTTTCTATTTAAAGTCGATTCCATGAGGAGAGATCAAACTCACCAGAGTCCAGCTGTGTATCAATGAAGAGTGACCAGTCTTTGGAGAAACCAGCAGAATTCAAGAGGGAAAACACATCAGCTGATCTGAGGTACAATTTTTCTGTCTAGATAGATAGATGATGGATAGATAGATCTGTATTCAATTCTAATGTGTCTATTCTGTTATCTGTATTCAATTCTATTGTGTCTATTCTGTTATCTGTATTCAATTCTATCACGTCTATTAAAGTAGATTCCATGAGGAGAGTTTAAACTCACCAGAGTCCAGCTGTGTGTCAATGAAGAGTTCCCAGTCTATGGGGAAACCAGCAGAATTCAAGAGGAAAAACACTTCAGCTGATCTGAGGTACAATTTTTCTGTCTAGATAGATGATGGATAGATAGATCTGTATTCAATTCTGATGTGTATATTTTGTTATTTGTATTCAATTCTAATGTGTCTATTCTGTTATCTGTATTCAATTCTATCACGTCCATTAAAGTAGATTCCATGAGGAGAGTTCAAACTCACCAGAGTCCAGCTGTGTGTCAATGAAGAGTGACCAGTCTATGGGGAAACTAGCAGAATTCAAGAGGAAAAACACTTCAGCTGATCTGAGGTACAATTTTTCTGTCTAGATAGATGATGGATAGATAGATCTGTATTCAATTCTGATGTGTATATTTTGTTATTTGTATTCAATTCTAATGTGTCTATTCTGTTATCTGTATTCAATTCTATCACGTCCATTAAAGTCGATTCCATGAGCAGAGTTCAAACTCACCAGAGTCCAGCTGTGTGTCAATGAAGAGTGACCAGTCTATGGGGAAACTAGCAGAATTCAAGAGGAAAAACACTTCAGCTGATCTGAGGTACAATTTTTCTGTCTAGATAGATGATGGATAGATAGATCTGTATTCAATTCTGATGTGTATATTTTGTTTTTTGTATTCAATTCTATTGTGTCTATTCTGTTATCTGTATTCAATTCTATCACGTCCATTAAAGTAGATTCCATGAGGAGATTTCAAACTTACCAGAGTCTGGCAGCAGGGCCATAGCTGGGGTTTGCGGGGCCCTGGTGCAGGTTGTACCCGTTGGCCCTGTTTGAAATTGTTTCATTTGTATGTTTGTTCTATTTATTTTATTTTATTTTTTATAAGTATTTTCAAGTTTGTAGGTGTCCAGGTACAGAAACTGAATAATTAAATGTAAAAGCACTGCATAGTCTTTGCTGTATAAATTAAATATAAATTAATTCTGGTTAAAACTACAAAGTAATTCAGTCAAGAGCAGTAAGTGATTTTCTTTCTTTCATTTTCTTAGATTAACATTAAAGGAAAAGCTCACTTCCAGAACAAAAATTTACAGATAATGTACTCACCCCCTTGTCATCCAAGATGTTCATGTTCTTCTTTCTTTTGTTTTTTGAGGAAAACATTTCAGGATTTCTCTCCATATAGTGGACTTCAGTGGTGCCCCTGAATTTAAATTTCCAAAATGTAGTTTAAATACAGCTTCAAAGAGCTCTAAATGATCCCAGTCAAGGAAGAAGGGTCTTCTCTAGCAAAACAATCGGTTATTTTCTTTTCTTATTCTTATATACTTTTTAACTTCAAACGCTCATCTTGTCTAGGTCTGCCTGAACTTTTTTCAGGTTCATGACAGTTAGGGTATGTCGAAAAACTCCCATCTCATTTTCTCCCTCAACTTCAAAATTGTCCTACATCGCTGCAGAAGTGCCGACCCAGTGTTTGCAAAGTGAGCATGCAAAGAAGATCAAACACCCTTTACAAAAAAGTTTTGAAGTTGGAGGAGAAAATGAGATGAGAGTTTTTCACCATACCCTAACAGTTTTGAACTGGAAAGTTCAGGCAAACCTAGACAAGATGAGCATTTTTAATTTTTTTTTTTAGAAAATAATTGATCATTTTGCTAGATAAGAACCTTCTTCCTGGCTGAGATGATTTAGAGCCCTTTGAAGCTGCATTTAAACTGTGTTTTAGAAGTTCAAACTCGGGGGCACCATTGAAGTCCACTATACAGAGAGAAATCCTGAAATGTTTTCCTCAAAAAACATAATTTCTTTACAACTGAAGAAAGAAAGACATAAACATCTTTATTTAAATTTTTGGTGTGGACATCTAAATTTTTGTTGTGGAAGTTAACTTCCTTAAGGACACCAACAGCAGCTAGTAAATTAGGCGCGGTCACTATCTATCTGTCTGTCTGTCTGTCTGTCGTTCTGCCTGTCTGTGTAAATGCTTCTCTACATGTAAAATCAACTATATAAATTATTGTGCAAATTCTGTTGAAGTCATTTCCACAGTAAGTCCAGCTGTGTGTCAATGAAGAGTGACCAGTCTATGGAGAAACCAGCAGAATTCAAGAGAGAAAACACATCAGCTGATCTGAGGTACAACATGTCTGTCAGTCTAGGTGATGTTTATCCGTATGTAAAAACAACTCTATCAGTTCTTGTCTCAATTATATTATAGTCAATACTACAGAGAGAAACCCATCTGATCTCTGATATCTATCTATCTGTCTGACTGTCTGTCTATTGTTCTGTCTGTCTGTATAAATTACATTTTTCCACATGTAAAATCAACTATAAATTCTTTTGTAAATTCTATTAAAGTCATTTCCACAGTCAGTTCAGCCATGTGTCCATAAAGAGTGACTGGTCTTTGGACAAACCAGTAGAATTTAGGGAAAGACACACATCAGCTGATCAGAGGTACAGTGGTGCACTGTCAGAAAACTGAAGAGAATGTTCTATTAATCTCTTATATTCTTTCCAAACTGTCTACCATATGCACATTCATGCATTTGGCAAATACATTTATCCATACATACAAGGCTTTTTTTACTTTTTTGTGTGACAGTAACATTTAATATTATAACATATATAATGATGTCTGGATATTGTGACAATTGCATTTATATCATACAGATGTGTTGAGGATTTTGAGTTCTTTTTTTTTTGGGTAAAAATTAAATGATTCTGACATTTTTGTGAACCTCATTAAATAAGCACATGTCGATTGAGCTGAATAAAACAGCAAAATATTTACTTAAAGTACCCCTCTGAGACTTTAAGTTAATGTTAATAATTTAACAACACATTTTCATGTTCATGGTTCTCTGTTTGGTTAAGTCATATTACATGCAAGTGAAGAGGTAAACATTTCAAAATAAAACAAAAAAGAATAGTAATTTTATTTTAAATTAATGAATATATATTGCTGCCCAACTTGGTCAAAAATGTATTGTCATTATTTTGTGATATAATGCAGTGGAAGTACAAGTTCAATTCTAAAGTAAAAGTACCACACCAATATATTACTAACCTAAAAGCTCTATAGAACACAATACTACTTAAGAAAAAGTACAAAGTATCTGGTTTTGAAAATTATTATTAGTGTTAAAAACATAATTATATTCCACAAATTCAAATCTGTTTACATTATATAAAATGTGACCCAGCTGTACTGGATTGATCAATCACACTGTGCTTGAGTTTTTGGACCATTACCACTGTCCTTGGATTTTTTCTTGAAAATATAAAGTGCTATATAAATAAACTTAACAAGACTTCACTACTAAAAACACATTCACTAAGTCCCAGACAGGTAAATTGGTTGATCAGGAGTGTGAGTTTAGCTTCTGCAATTTTATATTGGTTGATTGGTTAGTAAGAGCAGAAAACTAAAATAAAAGACAGAAACCACTATATGGGGTTATATATAAATTACAAGTCACCATTATTTATATAGCGCTTTTTTCAGTGCAGATTGTGTCAAAGCAGCTTTACAGAATTAAAAGGGAAATAATGTGTTGAAATATTGTTCTGTTCTCCTCTGGCCATACAAAACCAGCAGTTTAATAGTTACTGGAAATGTAATGTTCAAAACCTTAGGCTTTTGACATGTCAAATCCTCAAGCTTTTATTTGATTAAATATTGGTGAAATGCTGTAAACTTCTGTCCACAAAAATGTTTGCAATTATTTAAACATTAATAAACTGAAAGTAGCGCACATTACATTGCCAAATAATTTTTTGATTATCAAGTTCAAATATATTTTACTATCAATTTTACTTTTTTAATTTGTATTGTAATTTGTAATCTGTTGTTTCATTCTTTCAGTTGTGGCTCACAACTGATGCAAAGCACATTCAAGGCAAATCTGCTGAAGAAGTGTCAGTGTCTGTATGAAGGAACAGCAAAGCAGGGAAATCAAACACTCCTGAATGAGATCTACACAGAGCTCTACATCACAGAGAGTGAAAGTGGAGAGATCAGTAATGAGCATGAGGTGAGACAGATTGAGACACAATCCAGGAGAGCAGCAACAGAGGACACACCAATCAAATGCAATGACATCTTTAGACCTTTACCTGGACAAGACAAAGCCATCAGAACTGTGCTGACAAAGGGAGTCGCTGGCATTGGAAAAACAGTCTCTGTGCAGAAGTTCATTGTGGACTGGGCTGAAGGGAAAGAGAATCAGGACATCCAGCTCATATTTCCACTTCCTTTCAGAGAGCTGAACTTGATGAAAAACAAAAAACTCAGTTTTTCAGATCTTCTTTATGTCTTTTTCCCTGAAACCAAAGAATTGAAACCATTTAGTGTTGAATATAAAGTTATCTTTATTTTTGATGGTCTGGATGAGTGTCATATGTCTCTGGATTTTCAGAGTAATGTGAGGTTGTGTGATGTAAGTAAAACAACCTCAGTGGATGTGCTGCTGATGAACCTCATTGTGGGGAATCTGCTTCCCTCTGCTCTCATCTGGATCACCTCCAGACCAGCAGCAGCTGATCTCGTCCCCTCTGAGTGTGTCCATCGAGTGACAGAGATACGAGGCTTTAATGATCCACAGAAGGAGGAATACTTCAGGAAGAGAATCAGTGATCAGAGTTTGGCCAATACAATCATCACACACCTGAAGTCATCAAGGAGCCTCTACATCATGTGCCACATCCCAGTGTTCTGCTGGATCTCAGCCACTGTTCTAGAGAAGATGTTGAGTGAAGCAGAGAGTGGAGAGATTCCCAAGACTCTCACTCAAATGTACACACACTTCCTGATCATTCAGACCAACATCAAACATGGCAAAAACTATGAGAAGAAATTCGAAGATGAAGTCATGATTTTCAAACTGGGGAAACTGGCTTTTCAGCAGCTTGTGAAAGGCAACCTGATCTTCTATGAGGAAGACCTGAGAGAGTGTGGCATTGATGTGACAGAAGCATCAGTGTACTCAGGATTGTGCACTCAGATCTTCAGAGAGGAGTTTGGATTGTATCAGGGGAAAGTCTTCTGCTTTGTTCATCTGAGCATCCAGGAACATTTAGCAGCTCTATATGCACACATCACTTTTACAAAAAAACACAAAAATGTGTTTATTACTGTGGTATCTAGTCCTCTTAAGCATTTAAAGACTACTTTACGTGTTTCATTATCTGGTCTGCATCAGACAGCTGTGAAAAAGGCATTCAAGAGTAAGAATGGAAACCTAGACCTTTTCCTACGTTTTCTTCTGGGTCTCTCATTGGAGTCCAATCAGACTCTGTTACGAAAACTATTGACACAGACAGGAAGCTGCTCCTACAACAAAGAGAGAACAGTTAAGTACATGAAACAGAAGATCAGGGAGAATCGCTCTCCAGAGAGATCCATCAATCTGTTCCACTGTCTGAATGAACTGGGCGATGATTCACTGATGCAGGAGATTCAAGATTATCTAAAATCTGGACAAATAGGAGAAACCAAATTTTCCTCTTCACAGTGGTCAGCTCTGGTTTATGTGTTGCTGACATCAGAGCAAAAGATGGAAGTTTTTGATCTAAACCAGTTTATTGGAGCACAAAATACAGCAGATGAAGTTCTTCAGAAGCTGCTGCCTGTGGTTAAAGAATCCAGATCAGTTCAGTAAGTCACACTGAAAAAAGTCACTGATAAAACATGACATTACTTACTAAAACAATAAAATGAGAATTTTTTTATATAAAATTTATGTCAGTGTTTTCTGAACTGAGAGACTGAAGAGTGTCATTATTTTCTACAGGCTGAGTGATTGTGGTGTCACAGATAAGGGTTGTGCTGCTCTGGCTTCAGCTTTGAGATCAAACCCCTCAAACCTGAAAGAACTGGATCTGTCTAGAATTGAACTAGGAGCGTCAGGACTGAATCTACTCTCTGATGGACTGAAGGATCCTCACTGTAAACTGGAAAAACTGAAGTAAGAGTGTATAGAAGTCTAATATTCTCATTTATCATTCCTCTGTGAGTAACAATGACTTGCATTGTATTCAGGGTTAACATTCTATCAGTTCCTCCATTCCCTGCAAATTGAACCAGTGGTCTTGGTGTTGCTTGCACCATGCTGTTCTGTTTAAGCAACAAGATTATTTAAATATCTTTAATACAATACATAGATGATTTGAAGATGTAACAACTGTTTTCAGATAATACACGTGTTGAGAATGTGAGGTACTCACAAAAAAAGTAAAGATTCTTACATTGTTATGATACTGAAATGAACCCTCTCAAGCAGCATGTAGAAGTGGGTCTGTACCTTAGATTTAACCTGTTAATCATACCATGAATTAAGTGTCTCTTTCTGATTTTGAAGTTCTTGCTTATCTGAGCTGTAGATCCTGAACTGAGAGACTGAAGAGTGTCATTGTTCTCTATAGGTTGAGTTATTGTGGAGTCACAGAAGAAAGTTGTGCTGCTCTTGCTTTAGCTCTGAGATCAAACCCCTCAAACCTGAAAGAACTCGATCTGTCTGGAATTGAACTAGGAGCGTCAGGACTGAATCTACTCTCTGATGGACTGAAGGATCCTCACTGTAAACTGGAGAAACTGAAGTAAGAGTAAATAACAGTCAAACATCTTCCTTCATTTCATTCTCATCCCGCTGTGAATAATGTGTGTGTGTGTATAAAGCAAAAAAAATAAAATAAAAATCTGATAACTGAAGATAATGATCCCTTAAACTTGATTTGATTATTTTCAAAGCGTCTGATATTGTTTTAATTACATTTACATTAATGTATTTAGCAGATGCTTTTATCCAATGTCATTTAATGTAGTTCCAAACGTAGGTTTGGGAGGAGCCTAATCTTTCAGTCCCGTCAATCATCGCTACGAGCGTATATAAGCAGCAGTCGCTGCTCCGCCCCAGCAACAATTCATCCGGCATCCCACCACCTCCCCTTCTCCGCCTCCCCTTTTCCGTTCTCTTCTCCTTTATTATTTTACAGCATTCAACCATGGGGGGGTTGTTACTCAAAGCTCGAGCCGAGATTCGGGTTCGAGCCTCTTTCGAGGACAACAAGCCAAGTTCGTTTACTATTATCTAGCAGGACTGAATGGGCAGGCAAACTCGTGAAATAGAATGAATGATCTTAGAGTGGACCTGTTAATCATGTCGAGATTAAAAGCCTCTTTCTGATTGTGAAGTTCTTGCTTATCTGAACTGAGAGACTGAAGAATGTCATTGTTCTCTATAGGTTGAGTTATTGTGGAGTCACAGAAGAAAGTTGTGCTGCTCTGGCTTTAGCTCTGAGATCAAACCCCTCAAACCTGAAAGAACTCGATCTGTCTGGAATTGAACTAGGAGCGTCAGGACTGAATCTACTCTCTGATGGACTGAAGGATCCTCACTGTAAACTGGAGAAACTGAAGTAAGAGTAAATAAAAGTCAAACATCTTCCTTCATTTCATTCTCATCCCGCTGTGAATAATGTGTGTGTGTGTGTATAAAGCAAAAAAAAATAAAAAATCTGATAACTGAAGATAATGATCCCTTAAACTTGATTTGATTATTTTCAAAGTGTCTGATATTGTTTTAATTACATTTACATTAATGCATTTAGCAGATGCTTTTATCTAATGTCATTTAATGTAGTTCCAAACGTAGGTTTGGGAGGAGCCTAATCCTTCAGTCCCGTCAATCATCGCTACGAGCGTATATAAGCAGCAGTCGCTGCTCCGCCCCAGCGACAATTCATCCGGCATCCCACCACCTCCCCTTCTCCGCCTCCCCTTTTCCGTTCTCTTATTCTTTATTATTTTACAGTATTCAACCATGGGGGGGGTTCTTACTCAAAGCTCGAGCCGAGCTTCGGGTTCGAGCCTCTTTCGAGGACAACAAGCCAAGTTCGTTTACTATTATCTAGCAGGACTGAATGGGCAGGCGAACTCGTGAAACAGAATGAATGATCTTAGAGTGGACCTGTTAATCATGTCGAGATTAAAAGCCTCTTTCTGATTGTGAAGTTCTTGCTTATCTGAACTGAGAGACTGAAGAATGTCATTGTTCTCTACAGGGTGAGGGATTGTGGTGTCACAGATGAAGGTTGTGCTGCTCTGGCTTCAGCTCTGAGATCAAACCCCTCACACCTGAGAGAACTGGATCTATCCAGAAATGACATGGGAGATTTAGGAGTCACGCTGCTTTCTGATCTACTGCAGGATCCTTGCTGTAAACTAAAAATATTGAGGTAAACTTGTATAAAACGTCTCAATATCCTCCTCCATTTTCTTCATTAGATTCTTTTCAACATGTCTATCATACTTTTACTTATGATAGGTTTTATTAGTATAAAACCTTCTGGATGAGGTGAAGGTGTTGCAAATGTGTTGGGGACTCACAAAAAATAAATAAATGATTTGTTTTTTTATGTGAATATTTAAGTAAGCACATATCTGCTGCTCTGATGCACAACAGTTTTGTCTAAATAGAATGATAAAAAATGCTGGTTCATTTTGGAATGTAACATCTACCATGTTTTGCTCTGAAATGTTTTTAGTGGAGTAAAAACAGAGAAAGTAATTGACAATATTGCATCTAAAATGTATGTAACTGAACAGTTGTATCATGCTGTTGGTCTGAATATCAGCAGAGCTTTGACTTCCAGCAGCTTTGTGCTTATTGATGAATCACTGCCATGCTGATAATTGGAATAACAGCACTTTTGGTCACATGACATTGCTTAATTATTTGATTAACAAGTAATCATTTATTTTGCTACTACTTTAACCTCTTTCATTTATGTGGTAATATGTTATTTCATCTTTCAGTAATGACTCTCAACTGATTCGAAAAATGTTAAAATTAAATCTGAAGAAGAAGTTTCAGTGTCTGTATGAAGAAACAGAAAAGCAGGAAACCCCAACACTTCTGAATGAGATCTACACAGAGCTCTACATCACAGAGAGTGAAAGTGGAGAGATAAGTAATGAGCATGAGGTGAGACAGATTGAGACACAATCCAGGACAGCAGCAACACAGGACAAACCAATCAAATGCAGTGACATCTTTAGACCTTTACCTGGACAAGACAAAGCCATCAGAACTGTGCTGACAAAGGGAGTCGCTGGCATTGGAAAAACAGTCTCTGTGCAGAAGTTCATTGTGGACTGGGCTGAAGGGAAAGAAAATCAGGACATCCAGCTCATATTTCCACTTCCTTTCAGAGAGCTCAACTTGATGAAGAACAAAACACTCAGTCTTTCAGATCTTCTTCATGTTTTTTTTCCTGAAACAAAAGAAATGGAAATATCCAGGAATGAATATAAAGTCTTGTTCATCTTTGATGGTCTGGATGAATGTCGTCTGTCTCTGGATTTTCAGATTGATGTGAGGTTGTGTGATGTAAGTGAATCAGCCTCAGTGGATGTGCTGCTGATGAACCTCATTGTGGGGAATCTGCTTCCCTCTGCTCTCATCTGGATCACCTCCAGACCAGCAGCAGCTGATCTCGTCCCGTCTGAGTGTGTCCATCTAGTGACAAAGGTACGAGGCTTCGGTGAGTCACAGAAAGAGGAATACTTCAGGAAGAGAATCAGTAAAAAGGGATTAGCTGAAAAAATCATCACACACCTGAAGTCATCAAGGAGCCTCTACATCATGTGCCACATCCCAGTGTTCTGCTGGATCTCAGCCACTGTTCTAGAAAAGATGTTGAGTGAAGCAGAGAGTGGAGAGATTCCCAAGACTCTCACTCAAATGTACACACACTTCCTGATTATTCAGACCAACATCAAACATGAGAAGGACTATGAGAAGAAAGTCAAAGATGAAGACACAGTTCTCAAACTGGGGAAACTGGCTTTTCAGCAGCTTGTGAAGGGCAACCTGATCTTCTATGAGGAAGACCTGAGAGAGTGTGGCATTGATGAGACAGAAGCATCAGTGTACTCAGGATTGTGCACTCAGACCTTCAGAGAGGAGTTTGGCTTGTATCAGGGAAAAGTTTTCTGCTTTGTTCATCTGAGCATCCAGGAACATCTAGCAGCTCTGTATGCACACCTCTCCTTTACAAACAAGGAAAGATATGTGTTTGATCAAACCAAACAAAGCCTGTTTTCTAAAATCTTAATTCAGAAGAAATATGCTTCATTATCTGAGCTGCATAAGAGAGCAGTGGATCAGTCTTTACAGAGTAAAAATGGACATCTGGACCTTTTCCTGCATTTCCTTCTGGGTCTTTCTCTGAAGTCTAATCAGACTGTCCTACAAGAGGTACTGACACAGACAGGAAGCTGCTCCTACAGCAAAAAGGAAACAGCTGACTTTATCAAACAGAAGATCAGGGAGAATCCCTCTCCAGAGAGATCTATCAATCTCTTCCACTGTCTGAATGAACTTGGTGATGATTCACTGATGCAGGAGATCCAAGATTATTTGAAATCTGGACAAATAGGAGAAACCAAACTCTCCTGTTCACAGTGGTCAGCTCTGGTTTATGTGTTGCTGACATCAGAGCGAAAGATGGAAGTTTTTGATCTAAACCAGTTTATTGGAGCAGAAAATACAGCAGATGAAGTTCTCCAGAAGCTGCTGCCTGTGGTTAAAGAATCCAGATCAGTTCAGTAAGTCACACTGACAACAATCACTGATAAAACATGATCACATTTATGATTTTACCGCTTACTAAAGCAAAAAAAAAAAAAAAGAATTTTTTATATAAAATTTATGTTAGTGTTTCCCGAACTGAGGGAGTGAAGAGTGTCATTGTTCTCTACAGGTTGAGTGATTGTGGTGTCACAGATGAAGGTTGTGCTGCTCTGGCTTCAGCTCTGAGATCAAACCCCTCAAATCTGAAAGAACTGGATCTGTCTGGAAGTGAACTAGGAGCGTCGGGACTGAATCTACTCTCTGATGGACTGAAGGATCCTCACTGTAAATTGGAAAAACTAATGTAAGACTGTATAAAAGTCTTACATTCTTATTTATCATTCCTTTGTGAGTAACAGTGACTTGCATTGGATTTAGGGTTAACATTCTATCAGTTCGTCCATTCTCTGTAAATTGAACTAGTGATCTTGGTGTTGCTTGCACCATGCTGTTCTGTTTAAGCAACAAGATTATTTAAATATCTTTAATACAGCATGTAGATGATTTGAAGATGTGACAACTGTTTTCAGATAATACACATGTTGAGAATGTGAGGTACTCACAAAAAAGTAAAGATTCTTACATTGTTATGGTACTGAAATGAACCCTCTCAAGCAGCATGTAGAAGCGGGTCTGAACCTTAGACTTAACCTGTTAATCATACCATGAATTAAGTGTCTCTTTCTGATTATGAAGTTCCTTCTTATCTGAACTGTAGATCATGAAATGAGAGACTAAAGAGTGTCATCGTTCTCTACAGGTTGAGGGATTGTGGAGTCACAGAAGAAAGTTGTGCTGCTCTGGCTTCAGCTCTGAGATCAAACCCCTCACACCTGAGAGAACTGGATCTATCCAGTAATGAAATAGGAGATTTAGGAGTCAAACTGCTTTCTGATCTACTGCAGGATCCTCACTGTAAACTAAACATATTGAGGTAAACTTATATAAAATGTCTCAATATCCTCCTCCATTTTTTTCATTAGATTCTTTTCAACATGTCTATCATAATTTTACTTATGATAGGTTTTATTAGTATAAAACTTTCTGGATGAGGTGAAGGTGTTGCAAATGTGTTGGAGACTCACAAAAACAAAAAAAAATATTTGTTTTTTTATGTGAATATTTAAATAAGCACATATCTACTGAACTAATGCACAACAGTTTGTCTAAACAGAATGATAAAAAATGCTGGTTCATTTTGGAATGTAACATCTACAACGTTTTGCTCTGAAATGTTTTTAGTGGAGTAAAAACAGAGAAAGTAATTGACAGTATTGCATCTAAAATGTATGTAACTGAACTGTTGTATCAGATTCACAATTATGCTGTTGGTTTGAGTATCAGCACAGCTTTGCCTTCCAGCAGCTTTGTGCTTATAGATGAATCACTGCCATGCTGATAATTGGAATAACAGCACTTTTGGTCATGTGACATTGCTTAATTATTTGATTAACAAGTGATCATTTATTTTACTACCACTTTAACCTCTTTTATTTATGTGGTAATATGTTATTTAATTTTTCAGTAATCACTCTCAACTGATTCAAAGAATGCTTAAATTAAATCTGAAGAAGAAGTTTCAGTGTCTGTATGAAGGAACAGCAAAGCAGCAAACCCCAACACTCCTGAATGAGATCTACACAGAGCTCTACATCACAGAGAGTGAAAGTGGAGAGATCAATAATGAGCATAAAGTGAGACAGATTGAGACACAATCCAGGAGAGCAGCAACAGAGGACAAACCAATCAAATGCAATGACATCTTTAGACCTTTACCTGGACAAGACAAAGCCATCAGAACTGTGCTGACAAATGGAGGCGCTAGCATTGGAAAAACAGTCACTGTACAGAAGTTTATTGTGGACTGGGCTGAAGGGAAAGAGAATCAGGACATCCAGCTCATATTTCCACTTCCTTTCAGAGAGCTTAATCTAATGAAGAACAAAACACCCAGTCTTTCAGGTCTTCTTCATGTCTTTTTTCCTGAAACAAAAGAAATGGAAATATTCAGCAATGACTATAAAGTCTTGTTCATCTTTGATGGTTTGGATGAGTGTCGCTTGTCTCTGGATTTTCAGAGTGATGTGAGGTTGTGTGATGTAAGCAAATCAGCCTCAGTGGATGTGCTGCTGATGAACCTCATTGTGGGGAATCTGCTTCCCTCTGCTCTCATCTGGATCACCTCTAGACCAGCAGCAGCTGATCTTATTCCCTCTAAGTGTGTCCATCGAGTGACGGAGGTACGAGGCTTCAATGAGCCACAGAAAGAGGAATACTTCAGGAAGAGAATCAGTAAAAAGAGATTAGCTGAAAAAATCATCACACACCTGAAGTCATCAAGGAGCCTCTACATCATGTGCCACATCCCAGTGTTCTGCTGGATCTCAGCCACTGTTCTAGAAAAGATGTTGAGTGAAGCAGAGAGTGGAGAGATTCCCAAGACTCTTACTCAAATGTACACACGCTTCTTGATCATTCAGACCAACATCAAACATGAGAAGGACTATGAGAAGAAAGTCAAAGATGAAGACATGATCCTCAAACTGGGAAAATTGGCTTTTCAGCAGCTTGTGAAAGGCAACCTGATTTTCTTTGAGAAAGACCTGAGAGAGTCTGGCATTGATGTGACAGAAGCATCAGTGTACTCAGGATTGTGCACTCAGATCTTCAGAGAGGAGTTTGGCTTGTATCAGGGGAAAATCTTCTGCTTTGTTCATTTGAGCATCCAGGAACATCTAGCAGCTCTGTATGCACACCTCTCCTTTACAAACAAGGAAAGAAATGTGTTTGATCAAAGCAAACAAAGCCCATTTTCTAAAATCTTAATTCAGAAGAAATATGCTTCATTATCAGAGCTGCATCAGAGAGCTATGGATGAGGCTTTACACAGTAAAAATGGACATCTGGACCTTTTCCTGCGTTTCCTTCTGGGTCTTTCATTGGGGTCTAATCAGACTGTCCTTCAAGAAGTACTGACACAGATAGGAGGCTGCTCCTACAGGAAAGAGGAAACAGTTGACTTTATCAAACAGAAGATAATGGAGAATCCCTCTCCAAAGAGATCCATCAATCTGTTCCACTGTCTGAATGAACTTGGTGATGATTCACTGATGCAGGAGATCCAAGATTATCTGAAATCTGGACACATAGGAGAAACCAAACTCTCTTGTTTACAGTGGTCAGCTCTGGTTTATGTGTTGCTGACATCAGAGCAGAAGATGGATGTGTTTGATCTAAAACAGTTTATTGGAACCCAAAATACAGCAGATGAAGTTCTTCAGAAGCTGCTGCCTGTGGTTAAAAAATCCAGATCAGTTCAGTAAGTCACACTGACAACAATCACTGATAAAACATGATCACATTTATGATTTTGCCACTCTCTTACCAAAACAATAAAATGAGAAATTCATGTATGTTTTTAATACCAGTGTTTCCTGAACTGAGAGACAGAAGAGTGTCATTGTTCTCTACAGGTTGAGTGACTGTGGTGTCACAGATGAAGGTTGTGCTGCTCTGGCTTCAGCTCTGAGATCAAACTCCTCACGCCTGAGAGAACTGAATCTAACTGGAAATAGACCAGGAGTGTCAGGACTGCATCTGCTCTCTGATCTACTGAAGGATCATCACTGTAAACTGGAAAAACTAAAGTAAGAGTGTATAAAAGTCTAACATCCTCATTCAATATCATCCCACTGTGAATAATGAATGATATTCAATAAAATTATAACAAGGGGGAAAAAAGTGCAGTCAAATAACTGAACAGAATGTAATTTGATTATTTTGAAAGGGTCTGACAGTATTTAATTGTATTTACATGAATACATTTAGCAGCTTTTATGATTTTATCAAAAGCATCTTGCATTGCATTCAGGGTAAACACTTTATTAGTTTTTGCTTTTCTTCTAAACTGAAGCAATGATCTTTGTGTTCATCGCATCATGCTGTTCTGTTTGAACAACAGGATTGCTTAAATATCATTACAGTATATAGATAATAACATGGGACTTTTTTCGTATCATACAGACATTTTAAGGATTTCATGGTGCTCACATGAAAAATTTAAAGATTCTTACATTTTTATGGTATTAAAATAAACCTCATCAAGCACTATGTAGAAGCAGGTCTGGACCTTAAAGTGTCATTGTTCTGTACAGGTTGAGTGATTGTGGTGTCACAGATGAAGGTTGTGCTGCTCTGGCTTCAGCTCTGAGATCAAACCCCTCACACCTGAAACAACTAGAGCTGTCTGGAAATGAACTAGGAGTGTCAGGACTGAATCTGCTTTCTAATGGACTGAAGGATCCTCACTGTAAACTGGAAAAACTGAAGTAAGAGTGAATAAAAGTCCAACATCTAACTTCCTTCATTCACATCCCACTGTGAATTTATATATATATATATATATATATATATATATATATATATATATATATATATATATACAGGTGCTGGTCATATAATTAGAATATCTTCAAAAAGTTGATTTCACTAATTCCATTCAAGAAGTAAAATGTATACATTCATTCCACACAGACTGATATATTTCAAGTGTTTATTTCTTTTAATTTTGATGGTTATAACTGATAACTAATAAAAAACCCAAATTCAGTATCTCAGAAAATTAGAATATTACTTAAGACCAATACAAAGAAAGGATTTTTAGAAATCTGAAACTGAAAAGTATAAACATGAAAAGTATGAGCATGTGCAGCACTCAAGACTTAGTTGGGGCTCCTCTTGCCTGAATTACTGCAGCAATGCGGCGTGGCATGGAGTCGATCAGTCTGTGGCACTGCTCAAGTGTTATGAGAGCCCAGGTTGCTCTGATAGTGGCCTTCAGCTCTTCTGCATTGTTGGGTCTGGCATATCGCATCTTCCTCTTCACAATACCCCATAGATTTTCTATGGGGTTAAGGGTCAGGCAAGTTTGCTGGCCAATTAAGAACAGGGATACCATGGTCCTTAAACCAGGTACTGGTAGCTTTGGCACTGTGTGCAGGTGCCAAGTCCTGTTGGAAAATGAAATCTGCATTTCCATAAAGTTGGTCAGCAGCAGGAAGCATGAAGTGCTCTAAAACGTCCTGGTATACAGCTGCGTTGGCCTTGGACCTCAGAAAACACAGTGCACTGACATCACCAAGATTGAGCAGATTGAGACAAGACAGATCATTTTAAGTGAGCATTTTTGTGTGTTGTTCTTTTGCGCTTTGCCATCTGACAATATTAAAAAACAAATAAATAAAATGACTAAATAAAAGACACAGGATTGGCAGGGAATGTGCATTGATACACCTTTATTAAATATGTTACATGTTTTTTTGATAGGTTAACTTTTTTTTGTGGTGTTAAGAGAAAGCACCTCCGCAGCGCGTTCTTAATGATGTTTTAATATTTTGATATTAAAACACGAGATGCTTTTCGCTTTTCATAAGGTGTATTCGACTTCATCTACGGCTACAGACGGCGATCAACGAGAGTAGCCGAGAGCAGTCGGGGGCGGAGTTCAAAAAGGAAGCGTCAAGTTGGACACTTTCTGCTCTCGTTAGTGAAGCTCTCGCGGTGTTTGCGTGCTCTATCACGGATGAAGTGAATTAAATGCAATATTTACAAAAGCGTTTTCACGAGCAACAGAAACACGTTTCATATACTGCTTAATACAGCGCCATCTGAACAAGAATAATGATCAACATAAACATATACTCTTTAAATACTAATAAAGTTGGGTTATTTAAGCTTTTATCAGTGTTTCGTCATAAATCTGACTCAATATAATATTGCGACTACAGCCAAAACACTTTTACTGTTCTAAAAACACAGATTTGTCAGCATTATCGGACTTGAGGATGTTAGAATAAACCCAAAACACACGTGGTCGTTGTCATGTGGTGAATCTGGCCAATCGTGAAAGACATGTGGTCATTAGAGCTCCTGCAGCCACTCTGGAGAAACTGCGCCGGCTGAGTCAGTCGGCTGCTCTCGAATCGCTATCGCGGTACTTTGATGCCACACATGACAGTCACGAGGCGTCGGCGCCGCCTCAAGTCGGACAAAATTTCTAACCGTCATACACTGCTTCAAGTCAGAATTTGATTGAGCTGCGCAGCGCTGCGTTAAGTCGAACACACCTATAGTGTAATCGCCACGTGAGGGCGCACGCCAAACGTAACCGCCCACATCACCGTAATCAAAGCGCCGAGACTTTTTCTTTTCCAAGTTCATCTGGACTACTTGTCCTTTCTGGAAAAAGATGCGCTGTGAGGAGTAAGAATTCAGAGGAAGAACACGATGTGACACACGGCGCGATCCATCAGAGGAGATATTTACATGAGTAAGTATTTCTTTTATTAGCCTGCTTGTGTTAGTTGTTACTGTGTTACTGTGACAGAACTTGTACACATTTTACTAGTTAAGACTTTTTTTCAAACTATAATTCATGGCTACAGCAAGTGAAACATCATGAAGTAGGATTTATTTCATTGCATCAAAATGTGTCACAACGCCAGGACGTTTTTAAACGTTCTATACAATAGAAAACGATGCGATATAAAGATAATAGTGTTTACACTTGCGCTTAACAATAATAATATAGTTTCCCAAATATAAAACGTTTTTTATTGTATAATACATACAAAGCATGCTTATGTTTATGACTTATTGATCATATTATTTAGTTATTTATTTACCGTATAACAATATGTAATATGAGTGTTTACATTAAGTGTATGTTTAGACCATGTTTATTTTTACTTTGCTCTCGAGTAGATGTTTAACGTGAAAAACAATAATTATTAGTTATATATAGATATAAAATGTAATTTTTACGTTAGTACAAATGCGCAAGTCTATGGCTACAAACTCATACACTATATATATATATATATATATATATTACAGATGCTTCTGATATTAACATGCTCATAGATGTTTTTCTACTGTGAAGAGACGAACTGTGAATGCTCCAGAACTAATCTTTAATTTCCATTCGTTAGTGGACTTACATGAGTGAGTAAATGCCTAGAAAACAACCTCATTGTTACCACTCAACCTAATCAACAGTAAACTCATAATTTTGGTTCAACTGAGTTCTATGTTTTCTTAACAACACACCAGTGTGGATACAAATCCACCTGTTCCAGCACAAATACAGTCCTTAGCAAATTCTCCACAACAATTTGGTCCTTCGAGCCGGAAGATGTGTCTACACTGGACTAATGATGTCTGAGGACCAGAATGCAGAGTATCAAGTTCAAGGAGCATGCCCCAGACGTACAGTTCATCAACCAACCTACTTGCAAGATTACGAGGTGCAGTATGCTGGACTGCCTAGAGCTAACGTCCTCCTGCCACAGTCAACACCTCAACCACATGGGCCAGATGACGTTCAACAGTATGATGATTACAGAGACCCCCTTATGGCCCATCCACAAGCATCCAGTATTCATCATGATCAAAGAGAAGAGGCAGTTGGATCACCTGACTCTTTAGAATCATCACATTTGGCACTGGAGCCCTGGTACCTTACCACAGATCACTGGAGTGAGAGAGAGGAACCCAACCTTCGCAGGGCTGCACGCTCTTCACCTCCTGACATTCAAAGTGCAGTTCATGATCTGGAACAAGAGAATAGACGCCTCCGTGCTGCTCAGTTATCCATGAGGGAAGAGATCACCCAACTTATGGAGATCCAGAAAAGCATGCAGGAGATGTTGATTAATCAGTTGCAAAGTCAAAAGTCAGTTCCAATACCTGAGCCACAGCCACAAGTATTACCCCCTCCAATTCCGTTGCCCAGAGTCGCAAGTAGACAGTCAGGGTCTCCTGTGCCTACCCCAGCCCCTAGAGCCTTTCCAGTGCCAGCACCACGTCGCCTTTCTACACCTAGAGATCTCGATCCCTATGCAGCTACAGTGAGCTATGCACAACATGGGCCACCTTCAGTGCATCCTTATGCAAATGCCTTTGCTTCAGATAATGTGGCTGGTCAGATTTCCTCAAGTATTCTTGACACTCGTAGAGTTACTCAGGACACAAGGCAGCCAATGACAACAAGAAGAACTTCTGTTATCACCACACCACCTCCTCTTTGCTACAGTCAGCCGCATACTACACCAGCTAATTTTCCACGGACCCAGGCTAATACTGCAAGACAAGAGATACTTTACAGAGGTCCACATCCAACAATTCCAGATTTTAGCCGCCGAGACCCCAGTGAATTTGCCTGTCTCAAACTTGCCTTAACTAACCTACTACCAGATGAAGCTACCGAGCTATTTAAGTACCAAGTTTTGGTAGATCACCTGAAGTTAGCTGATGCTCGCCTCATTGCTGATTCCTTTCTAAATTCATCCACACCCTACTCAGATACCCTAGCAGCCCTTACTGAACGGTTTGGTCGACCTCATCAACTTGCCTTGCTTCCATTATGGATGCATCAGATGTTCAGTCAGGTGACACTGTAGGATTTGAACGTTTTGCTCTTCAGATACAAGCTCTAATAGGATTCCTTAAGACATTAGGAGACGAAGGAGATGTTGAACTGCACTGTGGATCTCATGTGGCTCGACTTTTGTCCAAGCTCCCTCCAGAACAAAGAGCATCTTTCCGCAGACACATGAGTTATGAACCAGGCTCAGTATACAATCCTCCATGGCTCAAATGAACCATCTTCCTCAACTCCACCAGCGTTAACTAAGAGTCCAGGCAAAAGCTTTGCCTTTTGTCCATATTGTGACAGTAAAGAACACTACCTGAGTCAATGCCACACATTCCAGTCCCTAAGCAAACCCCAAGTAATTGACTGGATTAAGACTAATAACAGATGCTGGAAATGTGGACGCACTCATAGAGCTGCACAATGCACTCTCAAGAAACTCTGCCACCTGTGTAATGGAAAGCATCTCCAGATTCTCCATGAGATCAACATTAAGCCAGTAAATGAAGGGACTTGTTTAGTTAGTTCAACTAGTAAAAGGCTATATCTAGACCGTCCTCAAGGATTCAGCAGCGTACTCCTGAAAGCGGCCAGAGTCACTCTGAAGCATAAAGAGCTGAGCCTTGATACTTACGCTGTACTTGACGATGGTTCTGGATGGACTATGCTGTTACCATTGGCAGCAAGGAAGCTGGGACTCACAGGCCAGACAGAGGACTTAACCTTGCGAACTATAAGGCAAGACATTACTAAGCTTCACGGTACCACAGTGTCCTTTCAGATTTCAACTCCATCACAGCCAGGCAGGAGCTACAACATAACTGGAGTCTTCACCGCAGAACAACTGAGCTTGACCGAGCATACATACCCTGTTGCAGAGCTTCAACAACGCTACCGACATCTGAGAGGCTTACCTCTACAGCCTGTTCACAAAGCCTGTCCCCTGTTATTGATCGGAGCTGATCATCATCACTTTATCACTCCGATTGAACCTGTTCGACTTGGTCCACCTGGGGGTCCAGCAGCAGTTAGGACAAGACTGGGTTGGTCTTTACAAGGCCCAGCAACAATCTTCGGAGATCATGTCAACTCCCACCAATACCTGCACATTGTAGTCAACCCCTCAATGACAGAGTTGTTCCGGAATGTTGAGAGAAATCAGAGAGAAATCTGTCACTCTGTCTAAGCAAGACCAAGAAGCCCTTGACCTACTCCAAGTAAAGACTGTCAGAGTAATGATCAATGGTGTAAACCGATATGCCACTCCTCTCTTGCATAAGAAAGATATGCCCATTCTTCAAGCTCCCATGGAGGCAGTGCTTTTGAACCTTAGGAACACAGAGAAACGCCTGGAGAAAGATTCCATAAAAGCAGCTGCCTACCAACAGGAAATGAAGAAACTAGAGACCTCAGGCTATGTCGTCAAACTCCTACCTGAAGCAGTTAATTCACAGAGTGAGTCGTGGTTCATCCCTCACCACATCGTGCAGCATAATGGCAAGAACCGAGTGGTTTTTAACTGTTCGTTTGAATTTGAAGGCCATAACCTGAACGACTGTTTGCTGCCAGGACCAGCTTTGGGACCATCCCTGCTAGGTGTACTCCTACGCTTTCGTCAACACCCAGTTGCAATAAGCGGGGACATTAAAGGGATGTTCCATCAGGTTCATCTCCTGCCAGATGATTGCCATCTCCTCCGCTTTATATGGCGAGACTTGGACAGATCTCGACAACCTGACATCTATGAATGGCAAGTGCTACCTTTTGGCACTACATGTAGTCCTTGTTGTGCCATTTATGCTGTCCAAAGACACGCTATGGACCACAGCACACCTGCTGACAACATCAGAACCACTGTAGAAAGGAATTTTTACGTGGACAACTGCTTGAAGAGCCTTGCATCTCCTGAAGAGGCAAGGCAGCTTGTAGACGAACTCTGCACACTCTTTGCCAGTGGTGGTTTTGAACTTCGCCAGTGGGCAAGTAACGACCCAAATGTGGTAGATCACCTACCGACAGAAGCGAGATCCACTAGTACGGAACTGTGGCTTTCTCAAGAGCGTACCGATTTGCCAGAATCTGCACTAGGTTTAAAGTGGCACTGCGAATCAGACCTCCTTGGGTATAGTACCCGTCCTATCAAGCCTGGAAAAAAGTACACTTCGACACATTTGCAGAGTACTTGCAACCCAGTACGACCCCCTGGGTTTCATACTCCCATTCACTACACGAAGCAAGATTTTAGTTCAAAGATTATGGGACAAACAACGAGACTGGGATGACCCAGATTTGCCTGCTGAGCTTTTAAGAATTTGGAGCGAATGGGAGGCGGAGTTGCCAATATTGGCAAGTATCTCACTACCTCGCTGTGTCACATCTTCAGGTGTTGATTGTTCTCACAACACCAAACAGATTCACATCTTTTGCGATGCATCTGAGCAAGCATATGGATCTGTTGTCTATTTGCGTACAGAGGATGACAACGGTCATATTCAGTTAGCCTTTCTGCTAGCAAGGTCCAAGGTTGCCCCCAAACGACGTCTGACTATTCCCCGATTAGAGCTGTGTGCTGCCCTGAATGGTGCCCAACTAGCCAAACTCTTGAATACTGAGCTCACTCTCCAGATCAATACAGTGACACTATGGACAGACTCCACCACTGTTCTAGCCTGGCTCAAATCTGAATCATGCCGCTTCAAGGTGTTTGTTGGCACCAGAATAGCCGAAATTCAAGAACTGACAGCTAAATGCACCTGGCGATATGTAGATTCAAATCGTGACCCAGCAGATGACCTCACCCGAGGTAAAACTCTTTCTGAACTATCAGTGCCTAACAGATGGAGCCAAGGTCCATCATTCCTACTTCAGTCTGAATCAGGATGGCCTGTCACCCCCATCATACAACCCCCAGAACTCAAGAATGCAAGGGAGTCTTCTGTGGCCTTACAGCAGAAATGGTTGTGCCTGATATTCCTGACTCCACCACACACAGCACTTGGAACAAGCTAGTAGAGGCCACAGTTCAGGGACTTAAAGATGCAGGACCATGATCCACAGAGGACTACCAAACTGCAGAATGGCATATTCTGCATAAATCTCAAATTGATAGTTTCCCTGACAGTACAAACTGCTAAGAGCTGGTAATCCTGTACCTTCCACTAGTCGACTCCTTCCTCTTGCCCCAGAATTTGATGACACATGCCAGCTCATCAGAGTAGGCCGTTTGCGTAGAGCTGAAGGACTAGAGTCGTCTGTTATACACCCTGTAGTCCTCGACCCACATCACTGGGTTACCAAGTTACTGATCCGAGACTATGACAATAAACTCAGCCATCCTGGACCTGAAAGAGTCTTCGGAGAGATTAGGAGGAACTTTTGGATACTGAGAGGATGGGAAGCTGTGCGCAATCTGTGCAAGGACTGTCAAAAATGGAAAAACCAACCAGTTATCCCAAAAATGGCAGACCTTCCACCAGCTCGACTCAGACTACTTAAACCTCCATTTTACAGCACAGGCATGGACTGTTTTGGACCATTCCAAATTAAGATAGGCAGACGATGTGAAAAGAGGTGGGGAATCATTTTTAAATGCCACACAACACAAAGTGTTCACCTAGACCTCCTTACATCAATTGATACAGACTCCTTTCTGATGGCCTTGAGGAGATTTGTAGCTCGTCGCGGCACACCTGCTGAGCTGTATTCAGACCATGGCACTAACTTCCATGGAGGTCAGAGAGAGTTGCAGGAAACCTTCTCGTCACTTATTCCCCAGATTCAGCTACATTTAGCTAAACAGAAAATTTCATTCCACTTCAACGCACCTGGAGCCCCACACTTTGGAGGTGCGTGGGAAAGAGAAATCAAGTCAGTCAAGACTGCCCTTCGCGTCGCAGTCAGCTCCCAAGTCGTAACGGAGGAAGTACTCCAAACAGTGCTCATCGAAGTGGAGGGAATGCTTAACAGCAAGCCCCTTGGTTACATTTCCAGTAACGTAGCTGACCTTGACCCTGTTACCCCAAATTATCTGCACATGGGGCGGCCAGATAGCTCACTACCCTTTGTAGTTTATCCTGCTACAGAACTTATGGGCAGACGGAGATGGAGGCAGAGTCAAGTTCTAGCCGATCAGTTCTGGCTAAGTTTCATCCGTCACTACCTGCCTACACTACAAACCCCGCAACGAGTGGCACAAAGATACCAGTGACCTTTCTACTGGAACCATTGTAATACTCATCGATCCACAACTACCACGAGCACTATGGTTAGTAGGCAAAGTTTCAAAGACGTTCCCAGGTTCTGATGGCCATATCAGAGCCGCAGAGATTCAGGTTAAGGACAAGACCTACATCCGACCTGTTACTCGCCTGATCCGGCTTCCTGCATTCACAGATCAAGATGTGAATTAGTCTCCTCAGACTGACTAGTTTATAGAGTGCGAATATGCAAAGCATATTGGGGGGCGGCAATGTCACAAAGGATCAACCCAATCAGAGCGCAGTTTATTGAATGACGTCAGTCAGAGCCTCAAAGTCGAACTGTGAAGAGACGAACTGTGAATGCTCCAGAACTAATCTTTAATTTCCATTCGTTAGTGGACTTACATGAGTGAGTAAATGCCTAGAAAACCACTCATTGTTACCACTCAACCTAATCAACAGTAAACTCCTAATTTTGGTTCAACTGAGTTCTGTGTGTTCTTACCAACACACCAGTGCGGATACAAATCCACCTGTTCCAGCACAAATACAGTCCTTAGCAAATTCTCCACAACACTAGTGTAAAAAAAGTTCCTTGACTACTGATGATGAGTTTAGAGATATCAGGTATGATTTACTTTTTTCACTTGTTGAACAGAATTCAGAAAACTGTTTTCAGAAACTACAGTCTGTGCACATTTCTGTGGTTAGATCAGGGTGTTCAATAGTGTGTATTTGTCCTTCATTATGTATATTTTGATTATACTGTGTTGTAAATATAATACAAATAATCTAAAACTCCATTCTTTGAATCTCTCATTGTTTCTTACCTGACAGTCAGGGTCTCATTGATGGGCCATTAGGGAGGGCTCTTTGTCTCTCAGGTGTGAATTGCTAAATATTCATGGGTCATTGCCACTCCTTCACATATTCCCTTTCGCTCACAAAACATGTCTTAGAAAATTTACATTAATATATTGTTTTCTCTGAACGAGTGAACGAGATGATTTTCACATCATTTTGTTGAAAAAACTCTAGCCTACCACATCCTGTTCTCAAAAGTCTTGTGAACTAATGTTCTGAATGTGTTTCATGGCCTTATTTCAGTGACTTAAAACATTTAGTTTTTCACTAACCACGCATAAACGTTGTTTTCTCAAAAACACAAACATGTACATTCATGTTGCTTACATATTAGCCTAGTTTGTGCTGATTACAGTGTAACCAGACTTTAGCCATTAATATGTTTTTAAGATACTAAAAAAAGCACAAATGTCAGGGCATGTCAAAACTTCTCCAGGGCCCCAAAACACCCTCAGACCCCAGAGGGTTAATAGAGAGGCGAAGGGAAGGAAAATATGTGGTAGAAAAAAAGTGTACAAGCAATAGGGATAACCGCAGCCTGGAGAGAATTGTGAAACAAAACCCATTCAAAAATGTGGGGGAGATTCACAAAGAGTGGACTGCAGCTGGAGTCAGTGCTTCAAGAACCACTACGCACAGACGTATGCAAGACATGGGTTTCAGCTGTCGCATTCCTTGTGTCAAACCACTCTTGAACAACAGACAGCGTCAAAAGCGTCTCGCCTGGGCTAAATACAAAAAGGACTGGACTGCTGCTGAGTGGTCCAAAGTTATGTTCTCTGATGAAAGTAAATTTTGCATTTCCTTTGGAAATCAGGGTCCCAGAGTCTGGAGGAAGAGAGGAGAGGCACAGAATCTACGTTGCTTGAGGTCCAGTGTAAAGTTTCCACAGTCAGTGATGGTTTGGGGTGCCATGTCATCTGGTGGTGTTGGTCCACTGTGTTTTCTGAGGTCCAAGGTCAACACAGCTGTATACCAGGACGTTTTAGAGCACTTCATGCTTCCTGCTGCTAACCAACTTTATGGAGATGCAATTTCATTTTCCAACAGGACTTGGCACCTGCACACAGTCCCAAAGCTACCATTACCTGGTTTAAGGACCATGGTATCCCTGTTCTTAATTGGCCAGCAAACTCGCCTCACCTTAACCCCATTGAAAATCTATGGGGTATTGTGAAGAGGAAGATGCGATATGCCAGACCCAACAATGCAGAAGAGCTGAAGGCCACTATCAGAGCAACCTGGGCTTTCATAACACCTGAGCAGTGCCACAGACTGATCGACTCCATGCCACGTCGCATTGCTGCAGTAATTCAGGCAAAAGGAGCCCCAACTAAGTATTGAGTGCTGTACATGCTGTACATGTTAGTGAAATCAACTTTTTGAAGATATTCTAATTATATGACCAGCACCTGTGTATATATATATGTGTATATATATATATATACATATATATATATATATATATATATATATATATATACAGTCATGTGAAAAAGTTAGGACTCCCTGTTGAATTCCATGGTTTTCCGTATCAGGACATCATTAAAAAAAAACTAGTCCTTGGCTGGTCTTAAAATTTCGAAAATAAAACCTCAGATGAACAACAACACATGACAAATTGCACCATGTCTGAATAAAAATAAAGCCAACATGGAAAAGCCGTGTGTGACAAAGTTAGGACACCCTTACTGTTAACATTGGAATTAAGAGGGTAAATACAGGGCTCTAGTGTGTGACCCAATTTCTCAATGGTGCGAGGAAAAATCTGAGGACGCACCGGTGCGACCAGCCGTTCAAGGGAAAAAAAAAAATTCTCCACGACTGTGGTCCAAAAGACACATATTAAGCCCATATCGTGGTCTAAACCAATCAGAGATAGTGAAGAGAGTGTGGGAAGACCATGGCCTGCAATTAGTGATGCGCGGATGGCGGTTATATCCGCGGGCGCTGCATCGGGTAATAAAAAAAATGCGTTCTGATTATTTGCGGGTGGGTCACGGGTGGATGAGATAAATCAATAATGATGCAAATATTAACTACATTTTCTAAAATGTGAACCCGTTTTAATTTTTTTTTTTTTTTTTTTATCAGGCAAACAATTTCATTTGTGTGTGTGTGTGTGTGTGTGTGTCTGTTCGCCTGTTAGAAAAGTTGTGACAGAAACATTCCAGATAAAGTTTGAAGGGAGTTAATGCTACTGAGTAGGGTAATATGCAGTGGTGTAGTGCAGAACCTGCGTATACCCATTTCTTTATCAGTCTGTTTTGCGTATACCCACTTCTAAATCCCCTTTGATGCACATCATTCAGTAGTGTCCTGCATTAGCCAAAATCATGACAGGCCACCATTTCTAAATAAATTGTATGTGAATAAATGCAAATATTCGCTCAAATCACCCAGTAAAGGTGGTAAGGACAGTTTGATGATTGCACCTGATGCGCCCGCTCCGTCCACGCCAGCACCAGATTTGCTGCCTGTTCATACACGAGAGCATGTCAGGGGAGGCACGCCGAGTATTAAAATAAGAATTATTATTGATTACCAATTTGAATCAGTACATTATAATGAAAAAAATACATTAAAAATGTAAATAATTAGATTTGTACAATCAGAAACTGGGTGAACCCCTGTAAACCGTTCAAATACCCAACCGATTTCATTAGAGACTGTGGAGAGTCACGTAAAGATGTTAGTTAACGTTATTCTTTTTAGCGTGGATTTGGCTTAAAAGCATGAGTGATTATAAGCTTATATAAGTGTCCAGGGATGTGCAGATCAGCTGAATCTGCTGTTAAAAATGAACCATCCATTCATCATATTATCATGCAAAAATAACAATTAGAATAATTGTAAATGGCGATTAAATGTGATGCGGTCGAAAATTTGGGTGCACCGAACTTTTGTGCTGGTGCACCTAAGAAAAAAAGTTAGGCGCACCAGTGCAACCAGTGCAAAAAGTTAGTCTAGAGTCCTGAAATAACAGTCAAGCACAGCTAATCAAATGCCTTTGATTAACTGATCATCAGCAAGTCTGAGCGCCTCTATAAAAGCATAAGCTTTGGCAGTTTGCTGGTCTGGAGCCCTCAGGTGTGTGTTAATACAAAGCCAAGGAGGTAAGACATCAGCAATCATCTTAGAGAAGCAGTTGTTGCTGCCATTTGAAGTTTATTCACAAGTGGAAGACAACTCTCCTTCCAGGAGTGGGCATGCCAGACACAACAGTGTTGCCAGTAAGTTACTGTAATTAGAATTTACAGTAGCAAACCGTATTTAATTTACAGTTGCAAACTGTAGCTGTTTTACAGCCAAATACTATTAAAAAGATCAAATTCAACAGTATACTACTGTAATTCATTCATTTTAATATAGATTTCAGTAGATTTGATACATTTATATATAATTCAATTAAATTTATTTTATTTTTACTCTACATAGGTTCTACTGACATTCAATTAAAACAGACACAATAATCACAATTAAATACTTTATTTAAAACAATGCATGTATAACACTTAAAAATACAGTCTTAAACTGCTCAATGAAGTTGAAAAAACTGCATCTTCACCATTTCCTGTCTTAGGATGTTTTGCAGTGCATTATGTTGTATCCTCACAAAGAATCTATAGGCAACAGAAACATAATGGAGAAAAAGACATGCAGCCAAATAATACACAGCCACCTGCAAAACCCAGGAGCTGCTCCAAAACGTGGCCGCCACCTTTGCTCACCATCCACTTTGTTGGTGACAGAAACGTCTTCTCTGAAAAACAAGTAGAAGAAATGGCACACTTTTAAAAGGAAAACCCCACAAAGAATACACAAACATCTCAAAACCATAGTTGTTTTCTTACCATGAACTATCAGTCTCAGTGTGGATGGCATGCTCGTCTTTCTTGATGCTTCATTGTAGTTGCCTTTAAAACACAAACACAACAAAATGCAGTAAATCTTAAATTCCATTAATAATTATAACAAACTAATTCTAAAACTAGAAAGGCAGCTAACAGTTAGCTATATAACTTGTCTAACCTAGCTAACATACGATTTTTTTTTTCTCACTAGGCTACTGGCCAACATTATACTAACACCTGAACAAAATTTCACATTAGTTAACCTAATGTTAATATAGGATAAGTGTTGCTTGTTGAAAATTATTTTAATTCAGTAACTTAATTTAATAAGCTGACAAAAAGCTGAAACGACAGCGCAGTTTACTATAGTAAAGTTTGTAACCGCCATGTTGACGGGTAAATATTACTAGGTTAAACTGGTGTGCAAAAATCTGACAAACACTCAGACAAACGTATATATATTTTTACCTTACTTGCAGGTCTTAATCTCTCGTAAATTGCATCAACACACAGCGCGGATGTTCTCCGGAACTCTTCCGCTCTCGCGGGTTCATCCCCCGGGCAAACGCCGCGACGCTGCCCGCTGCTTCAGCGTCTTCCTCGGACACGAGTGGCGCGGCGCAGCGCGACTCGACAAAAGAAGACAATATAGAACTCGTGAAATATAGACCATTTCGCTAGATGTAAACAACACTGGTCCAGAAGCACTTCCTGTTTTTTTGTTTTTTATTTATTTTTTTATTTCACATATACAAATACATCTTAAAGGTACTAATGTAACATTTTCATCCAGTCAAATGTTATGTTGGTTGTATTTTTTTGTGATGTTTGTGTAAAGTTAAAAAAAAAGAAACAGGAAGTGTATCGGGACCAGTATGTTTACATCTGACGAAATGGTCTATACAATCTACAGTGAATGCTTACAGTACAGTAATGCCCCGGTATATTTCTGACTTACAGATGTACTTCAGGCGCTCGCGCTGTGTCTGACATGAAGGACAAACGGATTTTCCAGTCATTACAAGCGATTCAACACATCCAGTGTAGTCTGTCCCAAGCTGTTGCGGCGTTAACGGTGTAGGGCAAATCGTGTCAATCCAAATATAATAAATGAGGAAAATAAAACGACCTCAATAGAACGCCGCTAATGAGAACGTTACAGCAAATACAGTAGTATACAGCAATTTTAAAAAAATACAGTAAGTCTCTGTATTTGGGGTCTGACGTCACAGAAAATTCCCATAATGCAATGGTTATTACAGTTATTTACTGCAAAGGGAATTGGCAGTATTATACTGGGTGAAATACAGTTAATAACTGTAGAAATTACAGAAATGTCTAACAGTGTAGTAGCTGTTAATTATTTGTTTCTCGTGTTGCGCTTTTATTGAGTAGCTCATGCAACAACAGAAACTAGAGATTTACACCAACGATGTGATGCAGCTGCTGGGTAATCAACCGTAGTTGTGGAGTAAATGAAAACACTATGGAGAATATATTGGCATAATATAAATTATCCTCTTAAAAACCAGTGAACCAGTCCTACTGCCAGTTAATGATACACATGTTTAGGCTTGAGGTTGATGGCTCAAAATTATACAAAATGTTTAGGGTTGGATTTGGTTTGCAATTTGGATTATTTTTATAATCCTGTGATAAATACAGACAGTGGCAAATACAAATATAGATCCTATGATAAATACAATTTAAACTGATTTGGAAGTGCTTCTTGTTGGAAATGTTTTTGTTGTTGTTGAACTTGTGTATATATGTTTTTCCCCCTTTGTTAAAAGCTCTTAAATTTTTAAGCATTTTCTCATATAGATTTGTTAGGGCCCGAGCCCTGAAAGGGGCGAGAGCCCTATTGTTTTTCTTAGGATTTTTTATTATTAGGGCCCGAGCCCTAAAGGGCGAAGGCCCTATTGTTTTTCTTAGGATTATTCTAATTATTTATTAGGGCCCGAGCCCTAAAAGGGCGAGAGCCCTATTGTTTTTCGAAGGATTCTTCTTCTTCTTATTTATTTATTAGGGCCCGAGCCCTAAAAGGGCGAAGGCCCTATTGTTTTCCTTAGGATTTTTTTATTATTATTCTTCTTATTATTTTTTGTCAAGGTTTTGGGGGGGTTTTGAGGCCCTTAACATGCTCAAAAACTCTTGAAAATTTGCACACACCTTGGAATCTGCGGCCATTAGGGCCGGGCAGAGACTGGTACATGGGCGTGGCAAGGGGACTCTACAGCGCCCCCTGGAATTTGAAGGGTCATATATCACACATACTTGCACTTACACAAATGAAACTCAGTACACATATAGAACTCATCAATCTGAACAACTTTCGCTCTCTATGGCATTAGCTAATCCCAACAGGAAGTTGGTTATTCTGGGTTTTGTCAAAAACCCATGCTCTGGAATTTGATATACTAGTCCTAGGTTTTTTACCCAATTGCCACCAAACCTGGTCAATCTGATCTGAAGACATTGGGGATGAAAAATTGTGAGGGGATTTTTGATATCTCGAACGGTTTGGCCGTGGCGAGGCGTTGAAATTATGGCGAGAAATGAGAAACAGGAAATGGCTAATAACTGTTGCACACATTGTCTGATTCTGCTGAAACTTCAGCAGTTTGTTTGTTGTATGATGCCGATCAGATAGATGTGACTATTAGGAGTCAAAGTTATAGCACCACCAACTGGCAACAGGAAGTGTGTCTCTTTTAAAAATGCTTTGATATCACATGGTTATTTTTACCCGATTTGCTTCAAACTTCATCAGAATAATGTCAAAACACGGCCGATGACAATCTGTAAAGGGGTCGTTGATACATTAAATGCTGTTGTCATGGCAACGTGTCAAACTTTAACATTTGTTTCCTGTGTTTTTGGGGCACTTAATAAGCTTAGATTTTCATGAAACTCAACACACACATCAGTATTAATGGTAGTTAGACACTGGCAAAAGCTCATAAATGGGTGTGGAGGAGGCGCTCTATAGCGCCACCTTTTGTCAAAAGTGGGGGGGGGTTACTTTGAGCTACACACACCAAACTCGGTATGTATATTTATCTCATCAAGCCGGACAACTTTCTAATTTACATCCATTAGCTGCGACCAACAGGAAGTCTGCTATTTTGATTTGAATGTGGATTTTTGGAAAAATATAGCTGTGAACAAATGAATACTACTCCTACAAAAAACAATGAATTTACACCAGACTTAGTCAACATGATGCCAACATACTCAAGATGTTAAATTGTGAGTGGATTTGGGATATCTTCAACGGTTGATTTATGGTGAATTATTAAAGTAGCAGTAAAAAAACATGACCGTAATTTTAAAATGCAGCATCCAAACACTTCAAAATTTTTTACATACATAGAACTAGTCATTCTGAGAAATAAATGCTTACTTCCATCGATATAAAATAGTCTACAAAAAATAGAAAATTAATAAACTATTCAACATCTTCTCTCACTCTAACTCTCTCACTCTAACTCTGTGTGGGGGAGGGGTGGACTGTGCCTGAGTGCTTCTGTGTATGTGTGTGCGTGACAGAGAGAGAGAGAGAGAGAGAGAGACAGAGTGCATTTACAGTGCATTATGCTAAATCTTCACAACTTTTTACATATGGAAAAACAAGTCATTGTTAGGAAATATGTTTATCATGTTTTCAGAGACTGCAAAAAGATTTAAAATATCACAGAAGTAAACTGGCAGATGAAGACTGTAATACCAAGTATGAGCACAAGATGACCTCATAGCATAAAGAATCTTTTTTTAGCTCATTTTCAGTCTATCAGAATGATTTAAAAGCATTTTGCTTTTAACCCTTTCATTGCTGTAACCCTTCAATCCAAACTGCCACAAGGTTATTGTCAATGCATGTGCCCGTCGGGCACCGTTTTTCTGATGGCACCAGGGTTGCGGATGCGCTGGCGGCGAGGGCCCGACATCGCTGCTTGCAGCTATATTTTCCACTTGAATTTTATGTCGGAACCGCTGGGAGGTTCTCGGGGCATATATTTTTCTTACTTAGGGTGTTTTCACACCTGCCTCATTTAGTTCAGTTGAATCGCACTAGAGTTCTTTTTCCCTCTTGGTGCGGTTCGTTTGGGCAGGTGTGAATGTAGCAATCGCACTGGAGTGCGCACCAAAAGCGGACCAAAGAACACGAATGTTCAAACGAACACTGGGGCGGTTCGGTTGTAGTGAGAAAGCAATCCGATCCAATGGACCAACGAAACAGGCTTTATCACACTGTGTAAAGGGTAAGTACAGTTCCATGAACAGCAGTAGCTTTGTTGTTTTGCTAAGGGGCCGTTCACATATCGCGTCTTTTGCGCGCTCAAGTTCGTTATTTCAAATGTAGACGCACGGTAGCCGCGCTCATAACGGAAGTGGCGCGGTCACGACACGCAGACGGTGCGACATGCTCGTTTTTTTCAGGCGCGTCCGCACCGCATCGAGATGAAAACATTTCAGAATGCCGCAAGGTCACCACGGGTCATGTGACAAGATTCAACCAATTAGCTCCATCCTTTCCAGTAACAACATTGAAAGCTCAGCCAAGATGGAAACAGCTGATCATAGCTGTACATTTTTAAATAAATTTAGTAACAGAGCTACAGCAAGTGATTTTTAGTGCTGGAAATCCGTTTGTCCTTTGATGAAACTTCCGCGTCTTCATTGAGAGTGCGGGTCATGGTTGCTTAGACGCCACAGGAGCGCAAGCTACAGAGCGCTTTGTAGGAGGAAAAATCGGCGCGCTTAGCGTTTTCCACGTGCAAAATTATATATTAATATAACGATACCTAAAAAACAAACAAACAAAAAAATGCAACAATAAGCCCGCAAAGTTGTTGTTGTTCCATTTTTACAGATGACAGCTGAGCGAAATCCCGGAAAAAACGTGGAACTTTGACCAATGAGAGGACCGTTTACTCGATCGTGACTGATTGTAGTAACACATTTGGTCCGTTTAGAAAAATTTGCTGTGTGAAAGCGAACTGCACCACGAATAAAAAGCAACAAACCCGTTTCGGAACAAAGCAATCGACAGGTGTGAAAGCACCCTTAGTTTCTTCCCTGACATGATGATATGTTGCAAGTTCCCTGCATTCTGCCACAGGACAGAGTGCCATGTATTAAAATCAGAGCCTAGACAGGGCGTATTTCTGTGTAGGTATACATTCGGCAACCTGCACGATAAATACAAGTTATTATTTTCTCATAGCCTAAATATTACTTTATTCACATCTGCACCCACAGCTACCCCTAGCCTACATCTACATCTTGGCACATTGCCTGTTTTATTGTTACTGTTTAATGTTTACCTTTTATGAAACTTCAAAGCTTTATTTGATCATTAACATTAGATATTTGAACATGCTCTTAGTTAAACGGTTGTCAGTCATGTTGTCATTTAAAAGCCGGACATAATTGGTACTGTTATTGTTTTAACATGGCCTATATATATACCCTTTCATCAGAACGTACTAAGTCCCCTGAATATTATTTTGAAAGTTTTTTTTTTCTCCTGCACGAATCAGTGGATGCGCGATCTATTGCGATTCACACAAACTGTGTGAACCGGTGCGCTTTCGTTTCAACGCCTAAATATTACTCAACCAGATTTTAGGAGCATGATGTGCGGTGCATCGCGCAACTCCAGTCTCTTCAGCTGAAATTAAAATGCCTCACTCAGATATATGTGAATTTGGTACAGAGCGTCAGCCTTGCGCTTTCACGTTGCACTTTGCAGCCATTGGCAATCAAGAAAGGGGCAGAGTGTAAAAAAGTGAGTTTGTAAGTTTTATTTTCAGTTCAAATCCTCATAAAACTATGTAGCTATATACAGTGCTTAAACTTATTAGACCACCCTTTAAAAAAATTGTTTAAAACTAAAAATTGTATTGTCATTTATTAGGCAAATAACAAACAACTAAATTGTCTTTATTCACACATAATAACCAAAAAACTAATAAACCAAATAAAAAAAAATATTTTATTTTTATTTTGTATGCCTCCTTTTGCCTTGATAAAAGCTTGCATTCTTGCTGACATTATTTTGATGCACTTTTCCACAGTCTCTGTTGTTACTGACATCCAAATAGTTTCTAGTTGCTCCCAAATACTTTCTTTTGATTAATCTTTTGTGCAATCCATCTTTGAATCTATCTTAGATTTTACACATCAGAGACTGGTGGATTAACCATTACAGAAACATTAAAAATGATTTTGGTAATCACCAGTACTTCATCTGGGGCAGATGTGACACAAACCTTACATTGGGTGGTGGTCTACCCATTTGTCATATAAAAACCAAAGCATACACAGCCACCCCTGCTGAAAAAAACAGCTAAAACCAGCCTTAGCTGGTTGGCTGGTTTTAGCTGGTCATCCAGGCTGGTCTTAGGTGGTCATATTTGGTCAGCAGGCTGGTTTTAGAGGGGTTTTGGGGTCTTAAACCTTGGAATTTAATAGGGTGTCATAACTTTTTCATATGACTGTGTATCATACATCATTTATACCAGTGCTTCCAGAACTGAAGAGTGCCATTGTTCTCTACAGGTTGATGAATTGTGGTGTCACAGATGAAGGTTGTGCTGCTCTGAGATCAAACCCCTCACACCTGAGAGAACTGGATCTGACTGGAAATAAACTAGGAGACTCAGGACTGAATCTGCTTTCTGATGGACTGAAGGATCCTCACTGTAAACTGGAGACACTAAAGTAAGAGTGAGAGTCAACATCCTCCATTATTCTCATCCCACTGTGAGTATGATAAGTTCAACAAAAGTGAGGGAAAAACAAGCACTGTCAGGCAACTGAAGAGAATGTTTCCTTTAATTTAACTAGAATATTTTTAGTATCTAAGGTCTTTTAGTTACAGTACATTTGCATTAATGCATTTACATTAGCAGATGCTTTAATCCTAGTGTATGTGTGTACTAAAACTTTAGTCTCTTGGCTTCCATGTTAGAAGCTACAATTCTACAATAAATAAATAAATAAATAGCAGCATATTCAGCATGCTTTTAGATCTTGTTGGACCAGTTTTATTGCGACAAACTTGACAGAGCTACTGTACCCCCTCAGTCCCAAAATTTAGCTGTTGTTTTCTCTTCTCTCTTTCTTTTTTTTTTCATAGTAGCTGTGGATTATTTGTTTCACATGTTGCTTGGAAATGTTTTTTTTTTTCTGTTTGACGTGTGTATGTTTTTTTTTTCTCTCTTTGTTAAATTTTTAAGCATTGTCTTATATAGGTTTGTTTCCTTTTGTATTTTATGTGGTAACCACTGGGGGGCTGCTCAGGGCATATATTTTTCTTTCTTAGTTTTTTCCCAGACATGATGTTATGTTGCAAAGCGAAAGTCAAAGCAAGTTCCCTGCATTCTAACAGGACAGAGTGCCATGTATTTATTTAAAATCAAAATTTATTTGATAAAGAACACTGCTTTCTTACATAACGCACTGAAGCAGACCCTGCATAGAGTAAATAATTCAATTTTGAGCCACCATTATCAACCAGTTCTGCGCCATGGACAGCACCCCGTAACGTTGCACGTAAGAAGGTATATCTTAAGCAACCTCCTAAGGTATATATTTGGTCAGCAGGCTGGTTTTAGAGGGGTTTTGGGGTCTTAAACCTTGGAATTTAATAGGGTGTCATAACTTTTTCATATGACTGTGTATCATACATCATTTATACCAGTGTTTCCAGAACTGATAGAGTGAAGAGTGCCATTGTTCTCTACAGGTTGATGAATTGTGGTGTCACAGATGAAGGTTGTGCTGCTCTGGCTTCAGCTCTGAGATCAAACCCCTCACACCTGAGAGAACTGGATCTGACTGGAAATAAACTAGGAGACTCAGGACTGAATCTGCTTTCTGATGGACTGAAGGATCCTCACTGTAAACTAGAGACACTAAAGTAAGAGTGTATAAAATTCAACATCCTCCATTATTCTCATCCCACTGTGAATATGATAAGTTCAACAAAAGTGAGGGAAAAACAAGCACTGTCAGGCAACTGAAGAGAATGTTTCCTTTAATTTAACTAGAATATTTTCAGTATCTAAGGTCTTTTAGTTACAGTACATTTGCATTAATGCATTTACATTAGCAGATGCTTTAATCCTAGTGTATGTGTGTACTAAAACTTTAGTCTCTTGGCTTCCATGTTAGAAGCTACAATTCTACAATAAATAAATAAATAAATAGCAGCATATTCAGCATGCTTTTAGATCTTGTTGGACCAGTTTTATTGTGACAAACTTGACAGAGCTACTGTACCCCCTCAGTCCCTGTAACGCCAAGCCAGCAGAGGGAGCCCTCACCCCAGTACTGCCTGCATGCTCCCTCTGCTGCTTCTACTGTCACTTCCTGTTTGACACTATTTAAAGACTGACCATGTGCTCTATACTTTGCGAAGTATTGCCAGTTTTTCTGCCTTACCGAGCGTTGTGTTTACTCTGTTGGATGACCTGTTGCTGTTTTGCCTGTCTCTGGATTTACGAGTTTTCGGATTACCCTTGTTTGGATTTGGTTGCTTGTTTGGACTGTTATCACGTTTGGACCTCACGCCTGCCTCTCGACCACGATCACCGGTTAGCCCTCTCTGTTTGTTTGTCTCTCTGGACTATTATCACGGCTCTGAACCCAAGCCTGTGTCACGTTGTCGATTACTGGATTACCCCTTTACTCAGTTTGCCTTTCTGGACTGATTACCTGGCTATCGACCCGTTGCTTGCTGTATGTTACTGTGTTTGTCTTTAATAAACAACTGCATTTGGATTCAAACCCTGCTTCAGTGTCCTACGTTACAGAATACTTCGCCTCCCCTGAATCCAGCGGAAGCTTATATTCACAACACACCATGGACCCAACTTCTCGTCTCCTCTGCCTTCGCCAAGGTAACCGGTCTGTTGAGAACTATGTAATGGAGTTTTGTGAGCTGTGCTATCTGGTGGCTTTTAATGATGTGGCTCTTAAGGACATTTTCCGCCACGGATTAAACGACCCGGTTCGTTCCCGCCTACCTGGAGGGAAAATTCATTGGTCACTGGAAAAATATATGGATTATGCTCTGCTATTAGGTGGATCACCTTTTACTGTTGGGATTGCGGATGAGGGACCCTGCAATCCCACAGTAACCCCCATATCACAGCCAGTTCAAGCCACATCCACCAAGCCAAAGCCTGTTCACGCCATGCCTGTCAAGCCAAAGCCGGTTCAAGCCACATCCACCAAGCCAAAGCCTGCTCACGCCACGCCTGCCGCTCCAGGGCCTGCTCACGCCACGCCTGCCGCTCCAGGGCCTGCTCACGCCATGCCTGCCGCTCCAGGGCCTGCTCACGCCACGCCTGCCGCTCCAGGGCCTGCGCACGCCACGCCTGCCGCTCCAGGGCCTGCTCACGCCACGCCTGCCGCCACGCCAGAGTCTGCACGCAAGATGGCTGCCGCCACGCCAGAGTCTGCACGCAAGATGGCTGCCGCCACGCCAGAGTCTGCACGCAAGATGGCTGCCGCCACGCCAGAGTCTGCACGCAAGATGGCTGCCGCCACGCCAGAGTCTGCTCACAAAATGGCCGCCATCCCAGAGCCTGTCCACAAGATGGCCGCCATCCCAGAGCCAGTCCACAAGATGGCCGCCATCCCCAAACCTGTTCACAAGATGGCCGCCATCCCAGAGCCACTCGACAAGATGGTCGCTGTCTCCAAGCCACGCCACCTGGTGGCTCACGTACTGGACTCACCCCTCATGGCTGTATGGGCAGCTAAAATGGTAGCTACCCCTGGTTCCAGTCAAGTCGCAGCTGCGTTTCCTGAGTCAAGTAAAGTCACAGCTGCCACCCCCGAGCCAAGCAAGATTACAGCTGCTGTTCCTGTGTCAAGTCAAGCAACAGAAACGGAGTCAAGTCAAGCAACAGAAACGGAGTCAAGTCAAGCAACAGAAACAGAGTCAAGTCAAGCAACAGAAACAGAGTCAAGTCAAGCAACAGAAACAGAGTCAAGTCAAGCAACAGAAACAGAGTCAAGTCAAGCCAAAGCTACTGTTCTCCATGAATCAAGCCAAGTTACAGCTGTTCTCCATGAGTCAAGCAAGGACACAGCTGTTCCCCATGAATCAAGCCAATATACAGCTGTTATTCTCCACGAGTCAAGCCAAGATGCAGCTGTTGTTCTCCACGAGTCAAGTCAAGATACAGCTGTTGTTCTCCACGAACCAAGCCAGGTTACAGCTGTTCTCCACGAGTCAAGCCAAGACACAGCTGTGGTTCTCCGTGAGTCAAGCCAAGTCACAGCTGTGCCCCACGAGTCAAGCCAAGTCACAGCTGTGCCCCACGAGTCAAGCCAAGTCACAGCTGTTCCCCACGAGTCAAGCCAAGTCACAGCTGTTTCCCACGAGTCAAGCCAAGTCACAGCTGTGCCCCACGAGTCAAGCCAAGTCACAGCTGTTCCCCACGAGTCAAGCCATGTTGCTCCTGAGTCTAGCCATGTCGTTCCTGAGTCAAGCCAAGTTGCAGCAGATCTTCACGAGTCAAGTCAAATTGCTGCTGTCTTCCCTGAGCCAAGTCAAGTTGCGGCTGTCGTCCATGAGCCAAGCCAAGCCGCGGTTGTTCTTCATGAACCAAGTCAAATTGCAGCTGTTGTCCAGGAGCCAAGCCAAGCCACAGTTGATCTTCATGAGTCAAGTGCGGCCACGGCAGGCCTCCCTGAGTCAAGTGCGGCCACGGCAGGCCTCCCTGAGTCAAGTGCGGCCGCGGCAGGCCTCCCTGAGTCAAGTGCGGCCACAGCAGGCCTCCCTAAAGTGCGGCCACGGCAGGCCTCCCTGAGTCAAGTCAAAAAACTGTTGTTCTACCAGAATCTCACCAGGTCCCCTCTGACCTTCTCAAACCACCTCCCATATCAGCTGACCACGCAGAGCCCACGCTCCCAAGCCACGCAGAGCCCACGCTCCCAAGCCACGCAGAGCCCACGCTCCCAAGCCACGCAGAGCCCACGCTCCCAAGCCACGCAGAGCCCACGCTCCCAAGCCACGCAGAGCCCACACTCCCAAGCCACACAGAGCCCACATTCACAAGCCATAAGTCCATAGCATCAGCACCCTCAAGGTCAACAGACACCCCACTATCTACTGTGCTGCCTGTAATGGCCATCGCCATTTTCAGTGTGTGGGCAGCACGCTGTGCTCTAGAGGCCTCATCTGTCCACAAGTCTGCTCCAGAGACCTCGTCTATCAACGAATCTGGTTCAGAGGCCTCGTCTGTCCATGAGTCTACTCCAGAGGCCTTATCGGTCCACAAGTCTGCTCCAGAGGCCTTGTGTGTCCACGAATCTGCTCCAGAGGCCTCGCCTGTCCACGAGTCTGCTCCCGAGGCCTCACCTGTCCACGAGTCTGCTCCCGAGGCCTCGCCTGTCCACGAGTCTGCTCCCGAGGCCTCGCCTGTCCACGAGTCCACGCCAGAGGCCTCTTCTGTCAAAGAGTCTGCGCCAATGCCCCCAGAAGCAGCAGCTCCGGCTGCAGAACCTCCTAAAGGGGCGGCGTTTCCCCAAGGACTCTCTGCCCGTCCTGTCACGGCCATGAAGGCCATTCATGACTTCCCTGCCTCACCTGCCCAAGCATCTGCGCCCATGCCCCCAGAGGTGTCAGCGCATGCTGTAGATCCTCCCATGGGGGCGGCGTCCCAGGATGAACTCTCTGCCCGCCAGGTCGCAATCAAGAAGACCCATATGAAACTCTCTGCCTGTCATGCCACGGCCAAGAAAATCATGCAGGAACACACCGCTCTGCTATGCATGTCATTAGTCCCACTGTGGATATCTCTGCTCCTGTTTGCTCTGCCTGTTCTGCCTGCCCTGCAATGGCTCCCTGTTATGCCTGCTCTGCCTGCCTCGCCATGGCTCCCTGTTATGCCTGCTCTGCCTGCCTCGCCATGGCTTCCTGTTCTGCCTGCTCTGCCTGCCCCACCATGGTCCCCTACTCTGCCATTGCTCCACGGCCCAGGCCCTCCAGTACTTCATGGCCTGCTACTGCTCCACGGCCCAGGTCCTCCAAGGTTCCACTGTCTGTCACAGCTCCATGGCCCTGGTCCTCCAAGGTTCCACTGTCTGCCACTACTCCATGGTCCAGGTCCTCCAGTGCTTCACTGTCTGTCCCTGCCCAACGATCCAGGTCCTCCAGTGCTTCACTGTCTGTCCCTGCTCCACGATCCAGGCCCACCTGCTCTACATGGACCTGGCCCTCCGTCCCACCCCCTGTTTTGCCTCTGTTCCCCCACCCACCTGGACTGTTGTTGTTTTGAGCGCCAGGAGTCGCTCCTAGGGGGGGGGATTCTGTAACGCCAAGCCAGCAGAGGGAGCCCTCACCCCAGTACTGCCTGCATGCTCCCTCTGCTGCTTCTACTGTCACTTCCTGTTTGACACTATTTAAAGACTGACCATGTGCTCTATACTTTGCGAAGTATTGCCAGTTTTTCTGCCTTACCGAGCGTTGTGTTTACTCTGTTGGATGACCTGTTGCTGTTTTGCCTGTCTCTGGATTTACGAGTTTTCGGATTACCCTTGTTTGGATTTGGTTGCTTGTTTGGACTGTTATCACGTTTGGACCTCACGCCTGCCTCTCGACCACGATCACCGGTTAGCCCTCTCTGTTTGTTTGTCTCTCTGGACTATTATCACGGCTCTGAACCCAAGCCTGTGTCACGTTGTCGATTACTGGATTACCCCTTTACTCAGTTTGCCTTTCTGGACTGATTACCTGGCTATCGACCCGTTGCTTGCTGTATGTTACTGTGTTTGTCTTTAATAAACAACTGCATTTGGATTCAAACCCTGCTTCAGCGTCCTACGTTACAGTCCCAAAATTTAGCTGTTGTTTTCTCTTCTCTCTTTCTTTTTTTTTTTCATAGTAGCTGTGGATTATTTGTTTCACATGTTGCTTGGAAATGTTTTTTTTTTTCTGTTTGACGTGTGTATGTTTTTTTTCTCTCTTTGTTAAATTTTTAAGCATTGTCTTATATAGGTTTGTTTCCTTTTGTATTTTATGTGGTAACCACTGGGGGGCTGCTCAGGGCATATATTTTTCTTTCTTAGTTTTTTCCCAGACATGATGTTATGTTGCAAAGCGAAAGTCAAAGCAAGTTCCCTGCATTCTAACAGGACAGAGTGCCATGTATTTATTTAAAATCAAAATTTATTTGATAAAGAACACTACTTTCTTACATAACGCACTGAAGCAGACCCTGCATAGAGTAAATAATTCAATTTTGAGCCACCATTATCAACCAGTTCAGCGCCATGGACAGCACCCTGTAACGTTGCACGTAAGAAGGTATATCTTAAGCAACCTCCTAAGGTATATATTTGGTCAGCAGGCTGGTTTTAGAGTGGTTTTGGGGTCCTAAACCTTGGAATTTAATAGGGTGTCATAACTTTTTCACATGACTGTGTATCATACATCATTTATACCAGTGTTTCCAGAACTGATAGAGTGAAGAGTGCCATTGTTCTCTACAGGTTGATGAATTGTGGTGTCACAGATGAAAGTTGTGCTGCTCTGGCTTCAGCTCTGAGATCAAACCCCTCACACCTGAGAGAACTGGATCTGACTGGAAATAAACTAGGAGACTCAGGACTGAATCTGCTTTCTGATGGACT
>NW_026129230.1:0-29444 GCF_022985175.1 Labeo rohita
CTGGTCAGGTTGGTAGACCACTAGCTAAAACCAGCCTGGCCATGCAGACCAGCTACTTCCAGCTTAAACCAGCTAAGACCAGCCAACCAGCCTAGGCTGGTTTTAGCTGTTTTTTTTTTTTTTTTTTCAGCAGGGTAACGTCAACAAAAACTATGTTTTCCAAAGCATTTCTGAAGCTGAAGTTCAAATCAGAAATATAACTGCTGATCAAAAGTTAAAGGTTAAAAGTGACGCCACCACCACTAAACCACATAACTCCATTGGCTCCTCAAACTGTCAGTCAAACCTCATTATTCCTCCTGCCTCTCTCGTCACTGAAGTGCAGCATGCATTTGGGAGCATCTCAGCTTGTTTGCAGTTTAAAGGTAAATAAAGAACTGTTGATTCAATAAGTACAATGTTTTCTTTATTGAAGAAATACTATAAAGGATAATGTTTTTTCTATTTGAGGAGCAGAGAAGAGTGCCTTAGTCTGGCATTTGTTTAGCGCTGAACTTTTATATTATTATATTTGATATAATAACAGAAAAACAGAGTGTCCACATAGTGACAGAAAACTGTATAACCTGCAAGTTCATGAAAACATAAATGTACTGCAAGTACTGCCTTTGATGTGGCGGTAATGTAATGATGGATGAAAAAACATTCGCTGGTCAAAAACTGTGTATTTGAACTTAATTATGGTGAACTGTTAATAATATAATGACACATGCCTATAGGCTTATTCATTTGTATGGTAACACTATATAATAAAAAATAATTTACTAATGTTAGCTAGTGTATTAACTAACATGAGCGAACAATGAACAATACATTCATTACACTATTAATTAATCTTTGTTAATGTTTGGTAAAGAAAATGCAGTTGTTCCCTGGTAGTTCATGTTTGTTCACAGTGCATTTAAGGAGAAGTTCATGTCCAGAACAAAAGTTTACAGATAATTTACTTGTCACCCAACATGTTCATGTTTTTCTTTTTTAAGTTGTGATGAAATTAGTTTTTTTTTTTTTTTGAGGAAAACATTCAGGGTTTTTTTTTTCAGTTAGGGTGTCGAAAAACATCTGATTTTTTCATCCAACTTACATCACTGTTTTACCTTTTTTTTTTTTTGTAAAAGGTGTTTGATCTTCTTTGCTGCAGAAGTACCGACCCAGTGTTTACAAAATGAAAATGCAATGTATGATGAATGTGAAGTTGGAGGAAAAACTGTAAATTATCTATAAACTGTGATTATCTGTAAAAGTACATAGTCCATTATCTGTACATTTTTTGTTCTGGAAGTGAACCTCTCCTTTAATGTTAACAAAACAACTTTTAAATTTTAATAAAACATAAGTAAATGTTTAAATTAACATTTAAGATTAATAAACCCTGCAGATCTATTGCTAACTCTTCATATGTTAAGTACATTGGTTAATATTGTTAACTAATGAACCTTATTGTGAGTATTACCATTTATATAAATGTATCTGTAAACAATAAAGCCACAAGAGCAACTACCAATTGGTAGCCCTGAACATTATACTGTTTTTGGTTTCCAAATTGGTTTGGACCAGTTGTTGAATAAACAAACAGAACTAAACTATTATGCCTGTCTATATCTGTTTGACCGACAGTTTTATTGATCACTGAGAGAGCACTGACTTGGTATGATGTTGATTCAAAATAAAAAATGACATTTTAAAAAATAGTGTAGATGTATTAAACTACTTTTGCCATGGTGCTGTAGCTTAGCTTGCTACATTTCCCAGTGCTGTAGCTTTGATGTAGTGAAGTTTAGTAGTTTCACTGATGATCCAGAAACAATACCAAACCCAGGATAGAGCGGCTGAGTGAATGTTGTCTGGACTGTGTGGATGAGGCTCATTGTGTCAGAAATGCTGTAGAAGGACAGAGTTCCTGCACTCACATCCACATACACTCCTATTTTATAGCTGATAGACTCTACAGGGAGAAAAGTCTCTACCTTATTGTGTCTAAATGAGTATCTGGAGCGAGAGCAGTACAAACTCCAGGACTGATCATTACATCCAAACACACATTCAACACCATCTCCCTTCCTGCTGATGCTCTTATATGACACTGAAATAAACACACGATATCCACTCCACTCAATCTCCCAGTAACAGCGTCCACACACACTCTCTCTACACAACACCTGATGCCAATATTTAAATCTGTCTGGATGATCAGGATATGACTGATCCTCTTCCACACGTGTCACCTTTCTGTTCTCCTCAGACAGTATGAAGTCAGTGTGTGCTGTGTTTGGATCCAGTGTGAGAAAACAGGCATCTGAACAAAAAACAGAGACATTTATAAAACAACAATCACTAAAGCTTTGTCTGTGTGTGAGAGTGTTTGTGTTTGTAGACGTACATTTCTTCAGTCCTGCTGTAATCCTGGATTCTCCTCCATGATCCACACTGTAAAACACAGTCACAGTTAATAATTGCAAAATCAAATTATATTTTCAATTATAATTTTGACTTGATTTGATCTTTTTCAGTTGTTTCACAGAGACTAAACTAGTCTCACACATAGCCATTCTGTACCATTTTTTCCCCCTGCACTTCACAAAAACTTGAATAAATCAACAGCTGCATCAAATGTTTAAAATGTTTAATGTTAAAATATAGCAGCTGAATTCCACAGTTTTACCCTGACAAAAACAGAGAAATACTGTAAGCCAAGTCATTTAGTGTAGGATAAGATGATGTAAGATGATTTTTCTCTTGACAAAAAATAACACAATATGACAAAATCTAATCTCAGCACTTTTGGTAAACACTGTTTATAATTTTGTCATTTCATATGAATGTCAGCATTAGTGAGATTTAGTCAGTCAAAATAGCTTTGAGGTTAAATGGTGTAATTTTTTAATTTAATCTATGACATTGCATTATATTTAATATTAAAGTTGTGTCTTTGTTAAAGAGGGATCTGTGAAAACATCAGTGTTTTTGGGATTGTTTAAATAAATATTATAGTACGGTTATTTTGTTAAAATTAGACCCCTGGGATAATAATGACAAAAAAATTACAAAATTTGCATTTAGATGCACACATATAATACTTACAGTCTCTAACTTCTGCCAGTATGTATTAACAAGTTTGATGACATCACCCTGCACTTCAGCTTCTCGTCAAACTTCCTGTGCATTTTTTTTTTTTTTAATTTTTTAGTTTTTTTTATTTTAAGACTGTACATTTTGGGGTGAAAGAAGTCCGGTTTTGTGTTTTGTGACATGAACTGCCACAGCATGCACATAGTCTGCTACAGTCCAAAGACACAGTAGCACAGAGTGGATATGTGTGAATCTGCGCAGACCACAAAACATATCAGAGCCACTTGATTTATACACAGAATGCTATATTTTCAGGTGATATGGATGAGACAAACAGCACTAATGAGTAGAAGAGATAACAGTGCCATTTACCAACATAAATGACACACTTTTTAAACTACACATCATCAGCATCATTATAATCATTAGCTATGTTTCCATCCAAAGATGCGAATTTAACTTATAAACATTTATAAACACAAAACATTTGCAAGTAAAGCACCAGCTAGTCAAAGAGAACAAATTTAGCACTTCCTGATAAACTCGCACTAAATATCACTAAAAATATAGGAGAAGACTCTCAATGTAATTACCAAATTTTACATTGGTAAATGTTTCCATTGTAGTTTGTGCACATTTTTTTATATTGGATAAAAAGTTCATCCTACTCAGTTGTGTGCATACGTTTTTTTTATGCACATTTTTAGAATTTCTGCACATCTTGTCATTTCCATCCAGTGTTTTTTTTTTTTTTTGTTTTTTGTTTTTGTTTAATGCGATATGCATATAAAAATAGGTGCGAAATGAACAAAATGCCAATGTTATCATGGTCACATAACGATATGAAACATATGAAAAGGTCTTTCAGGCAAAATGTGTAGTTTTTAACCCTTTAATGCATGAATGTTTCGCCAATCATTATTACATATTCGGGTCTTTAGCGACCCGGACCTATATATCCAGCACGGATGAATCTTTAACTTCTACTTTCTGCCATTGTTCTGACATGGAGGTGGAGTCAAGGGACTGGGGTGTTGTACAACAGGCCTGGGCATGCCTCTCTGGAAGTTTAGGTCATCAGCCTGAGACAAAGATCACAACTGATTAAGGCACTGTTTTTGAGCAGAGGTATGTGGATGGATAATTTCCTTTTATTCACTAGCATTAAAACATACATTGTTTAGTTTTATTAACTATATGTATATTAATACAGTTTACTCAAGTTAAAGAAGCTGCTAACATGAACATCTGCTGTTTATTTCTTTCAGTGTGCACACTTTTATAGGATTAAAATGTATATTGTTTGGTTTTGTTAGCTAGGTGTATATTAACAATGTTTGTTAAAACAGTGGTAGTGTAATGGAGCGAATGAGATGTGAAGCGGGCGGATCCAAGTGCAAGCTTTTGTTGAATTGAGACATGGTAATACAACAGGCAGGGTCATCAGCAAACAGGTACAGTACAGGCAAGACACGAGAGTAATCCAGGGATAGGTGAGGGTCAGTTGGTGCAAATGTGATCTAAGGGGCGAGGAAAAAGGATAATCCACACAGACTAGACTAGACTAGACTAGAAAAAGACTTAACTAGACTAAAGGATCTATGAAATACTGGGAGAGGCTCCGTAATGTAGCTAACACAAGGAGAGTGTTAAAACGAAAACCCATGGCGAAAATCTTCTGGGCAAATACGTGTAATGTTATATACCCCAAGTATACACACATACACACACATACACACTGAGAAGTTAAAATAATAAAACCAAAAATGTCCTACTAGACATACTTCAGTTTGTCCAATGAGCAGTTTGAGTCCTCCAGTTTTTCAGAGAGCAGCTTGACTCCTAAATCTCCTGGGTGATTGTAGCTCAGATCCAGCTCTCTCAGGTGTGAGGGATTTGCACTCAGAGCTGAAGACACATATCTGAATCCTTTTTCTGTCACCATACAGCCAGACAATCTACAAATACAACAATAGACCACAAGACGTCAGTTTGACAATCAGACATATTTTTCACATGTTTATAGCCATTTAAGCCATTAATTATTCCTATATGGTCATGTCTTTTAGGTTTTGTGTCCACAAATCCACAAAATAGCCTCATGGGCAGTTTGTTGACATGTAGCAGCATTGCACTTTGGCCATCCCGAGTTCAAGTCCTGGTTCGACTACCTTTCCTCACCCCCTCGCTTCCTGTCTACAATACTGTCCTATCACAATACAGACATAAAAAACACCAAAATAATCTAATATATTGCAGCTGGATAAGCTAATATATTACACATATTAAACATGTCATGATAAATCTCCTTATTAATATTCATTTTGTCATTGTTTCTGTTCATTTTGTTGAATGAATTAGATTTGTCCCAAATGTTTTGAATGTATCTCTTAAATAAACTAATAAGAATTTGCATGCAAATTCAAAAACAGATGCCATGCAACAAAACATTAAAACAAATCTGCAGAAGAGATCTCCAAAAAGAGCAAACAACACCCCCTTGCTGAATTACGACCCCCTTCCTCTCTCTCCTCTCCCCTCCCTGCATCTCACTCTTCTTCCACCAAAGCAAGAATATCCATATACCATGTGTGTTATATTTTGTGAATATGTTGTTTTTCCCCTTCATGTTTGGTATCAATCTAAAGGTCTCTGTGTGTTTGGTAAAATGGTCTCAATTTCACAGCAGTCACTTGTATTATGAGGAAGATTGAACATTTTTGTAGAATTGTGTTTTGCTGCTGAGGGGTGTGTTTTCCCCTTAGGGTCGGGTGAAAATCTCCAGCCAGGTGTGACCCTGGGTCGCGAGATCTCCTGACAAACCAAAAGGGCTTTATGTTTTTACAACTGATTGAAAGATTTGTTTGTTCTGGTCTGGGTATATAAGCGAAGTGACAAAACACTACTTTGGGATTCTGTATTCAGAAGAACCCCCACACTGTGTGTGAGAGTCTCTGGAGCTTTGCATCCAAGTCTCTCACATGCTGCTGTGTACCCCCTGTGGTCAGGTATGCATCTCTGTGGAGTTCTGAGTAAGCCTCTAGAGGGAGCTCTTATATGTGTGTTAAGGATGAGAGAATGAGGAAGGAGAGTAGTACATGCTGAGCTGTGAATAAAGGATTACACAGAGTTCCAGACAAAGAGTGTATTTGATTTTACTACAGACACTCAACAATCTCCCACTCTTTATCTGAGTAATTAGATTTATCTTTATCTAGATTTATCTTTGAGTAATTGATGTTATGTATTTATCTGAATTGGAACTGAATTTACTTCTGAATTGGATTCTCATTGTTTAATTGTATAATTGGCATAATACATTTTTACCTGACAAATAAATTGTTATATATTATATTTATATTTGATATCTCTTCTAAAATCATCATGACTAATAGATCATGTAGATCTAAATTCCTGACCAGGATAGAACAAACTGAAGGCTCAGGACTGAATGGAGCAGTAGGCACATCATCTGAAACCTGATTTGTGTCTATCAGTGATGTTAGCAAGTTGTACAGGAGTAGACTAAGCAAACTACACTTTTTGTAAAAAGTAAGCAGTAGGCGACTGGCAAAAGGGGTATTAGTCACCTACAACCTCTGACTAAAATCAGACTGGTGAGTTTGTGATGGTATGATCCACAGAAAAGGCCAACGTTATTAAAGGAGTTATTAAAGGGATCATCGGATGCCCATTTTCCACAAGTTATAGATATGATTTCACATTGAACCTGCAAATGTAGAAACAACAGAAAAATAGTACATTTTATATATGTGTTTAATGGCATCTTTTTACTAAATAGCCTATTATTCAACTTTACAGTAGAATTGAGGCCATTATTTTGAACATTTAATAGGCTCTGAGATATATAACTTTTAATTTAAGTGATTTTAAAACAATCATTTACATAAACTATAAACTGTATATGCATAAACTATATAGATTATTCTTTATTCAAGCTACAAAAGTTAATGAGCAACTAGAGCAGTCTAGTGATGATTTCTTTTTCTTTTGTTGTTTGTTTTCTATCAATGACACTTTAGCAGGTTTCACTGTAAAATCAGCACTGTCTTTTTAAAACCTGACACACAAGATGCAAATCTGACACATTGTAACGTGGGGTTTTGTTTGTTGTTCATGTTTTCATGTCTTTTATTTGGAAGTTCAGCCATGTCCTTATCTAGTCATGTGATTCCCTTGCCCTCATGTTATCCTGCCATTAGGTGTGTTCTACTTAACGCAGCGCTGCACAGCTCGATCAAATTCTGACTTGAAGCAGTGGATGCCATTGGAAATTTTGTCTGACTTGAGACAGCACCGACACCACGTGACTGTCATGTGTGGCATCAAAGTACAGAGATAGCGATTCGAGAGCAGCCGGCTGACTCAGGCGGTGCAGTTTCTTCAGAGCGGCTGCGGGAGGTCTGATGGCGACACAGCAGTTTCGAGATTGGCCAGATTCACCGCATGACAACTATCATGTGTGTTTTGAGTTTGTTCCAACATCCTCAAGTCCGATAATTCTCATAAATCTGTGTTTTACTGTAGTCGCAATGTTGTATTGAGTTATGTTTCTCATAAAACACTGATAAAAACATATAACATCACTTTTTACTATTTAAATAGAATATGTTTATGTTGAACATTATTCTTGTTCAGGTGGCGCTGTATTAAGCAGTATATGAAAAGTGTTCTGTTGCTCATGAAAACGCTTTTGAAATGTCTGTGTATTTGACAAATATTGCATTTAATTCACCTTATCTGTGACAGAGTAAGCAAACACAGCGAGAGCGTCTCTAACGAGAGCAGAAAGTGTCCGACTTGACGCCTCCGTTTTACAACTCCCCCTGCGACTGCTCTCAGCTACTCTTGTTGATCGCCGTCTGTAGCTGTAGTTCATGTCGAACACACCTATTGGTTCCCTTGTTCAATGTGTCATGTTCTGATTGGTTGTTCTAGTCATGTGTCTTGTTTCTCATTGGTTAGTTTGTGTCATGTGACCCTGATTGTTTGATATATGAAGAATTCAGATGCAAAACCAGCTAAATCCATCTCACGTATTTCTTTAAAATGAGCATTTCTTTCTGGCTTCTTTGTATAGGTTTCTATGTAAGTACTGGTACTTCTGATTGGGCTGAGGCTGGAATTTAACGAGTTTGAAGTAAAAGTATTTGATGGACATATAATATGTGTCAGGAGCATTCACTCAGTATCATTATCTCATTTTTGACCGAGATGGCTTTTAGCTGGTTTTGCATCTGAACTCTTTATATATATCCCTCATGTAGCCATTGTTCCTTGTTATGTATGTATGTTATAACCTGCTGTTGGTGAGTTTCTGTTTTTGTTCAAGTCTGTACATGCCTAACCATGTCTACTCATGCCAAGTCAAGTCTGTTTATGTTAAGTTTGTTCAAGTCAAGTCAAGTCTCATCTCTGTTTGGATTATGTTTGCATTTTGGGTTACTTCACTGTTTCAAAAAACTGCACTTGGGTTCATCCTAAACTCGCCTTAGTGGACATTCGTTACAGAATACACAACCGCAAAAATGAATCCAGCAGTTGCACTTCTGCAGTTACATCAAGGCTATCGGGCGATTGAAGATTATGTGGCAGACTTTTGTGAACTGTGTGACCAGGTGTGTTTCAACGACATTGCCCTTAAAAATTAACAAAAGAACATCAGTTTAATGCCACTACATTCTGCACTGGTTACATAATATATTGACTACGATTGAGTGGATCTGCTTTCACTGTGGGGATTGTGAATGAGGGACCCAACAAACCAGCAGTAGCCACCATGTAGGGCTGCATGTTTATGACAAAAATCATAATTGTCGATTATTCCCTTGAAATTGTAACTGCGATTATTAATTATGATTATCACAATTTACATTGAACAATGTTTTGAATAGATTTATACTATTGTTTGAAGCAACGGCATGCCACATTTTTATATATAGTTTCTTCTTTGAACATAGAAAAGTAAAAATGTAAAAATTAAAACAATGAGGAAAAAACCCTTAAGATAACCTGTAGGAAAAACTCACACACTCACTCTCTCCCACGCACACTCACCCACCCACACTGCTTTTTAAAAAAGCAGAATAATGTAAGTGGATTTTTTTTTTTATGTAATTGTGCCTTTGAATGTTTAGATAATTGTGGAATCTGTAATTGCAATCACAATTAGAAATTTGTTTAACTGTGCAGCCCTACCACCATGCCAGCCAAGCCAAAGCCTGCCCATGTCATGCCTGCTACTCCAGGGCCTGCTAACATCATGCCTGCAAAGCCAAAGCCTATTCTGCTGCTCCAAGTAAGGTAATACAACAACTAATTCTGCTGATAATAACAATATTTCAGTCATGACAACTTTCAGATAATTTAACTAGTAATATACACCAATCAGGCATAGCATTATGATAAGCTTACTAATATTGTGTTGGTCCCCCTTTTGCAGCCAAAACAGCCCTGACCTGTTGAGGCATGGTGCTAGATACCACAGCACACCTTCAGGGATTCACCTTCTAGTGGAGTCCAAGATGTTAGCAGCAGATCCTTTAGGTCCTGTAAGTTGTGAGGGGCCTCCATGGATCAGACTTGTTTGTTCAGCACATCTCACAGATGGCAGGACACAAGGTTGCCCAGCAGAACATTGCCCAAAGCTTTACACTACCTGTGCCAGCTTAATGCTTCCCATAGTGCATCCTGGTGCCATGTGTTCCCCAGGTAAGTGATGTGCATGCACCCGGACATCCATCTGATGTAAGAAAACATGATTCATCATACCAGGCCAACTTCTTCTATTGTTCCATGGTCCAGTTTTGATACTCACGTGCCCACTCTTGGTGGTTTCGGTGGTGGACGGGGTCAGCATGGTCACAATGGCTTGTCTGCTGTATATACAACAAACTGTGATGCACTGTGTATTCTGACACCTTTCCATCAGAATAAGCATTAACTTCTTAAGCAATTTGAGCTACAGTATCTCAGATGTTGGATCAGACCACACGGAGTAGCCTTTGCTTCCGACGTGCATCAATGAGCCTTGACCGCCCATAAATCTGTCGCTGGCAAGAGTTGCAGTTTTGGAGATGCTCTGACCCATTCGTCTAGCCATCACAATTTGGCCCTTCTCAAACTCCAAATCCTTACGCTTGTCCATTTTTCCTGATTCTAACTCATCAGCTTTGAAGACAAAAAGTTCACTTGCTGCCTAATATATCACACCCACTAACAGGTGGGGTGTTGAAGAGATGATCAGTGTTATTCACTTCACCTGTCAGTGGTCATGATGTTATGCCTGATTGGTGTACATGGCAACATTAATGTGTTTGGTCTTGGTGGAACAGATCTGCTATGCTGCTGCTGCTGCTGCGGCAGAGCAAGTACTGAGACTCCACTTGCAAATACAACCACAGACATGCTGCTGTGTTACATATTGCTGATACAACATAAATGAAATAACCCCCCAACAAAGCAGGAGACACACACACATGGATAATACAAGCCAATATATATACATGATGCTGCGTGTAAGAATATAAAGATAAAAGATAAAAACCGCAACAACCACCTGAAACAAAATATAATTTAATAATAATTGAATAAGTCATTTGATAATTGTCAGTGACATAACTTTTATATACTCTCATTTGTATCTTAAAGCTATTTATAAAAAGAGTGTTCCTCAGACGTTCCGTGTAGCTGAAATGAACTGCACACTCAGCATTTCTAAGCCACTCAAAGACACTGAAAGTACTGGATCACAAGCTGCTTACATGTTAATTTATTTGACTGAAACCATTTACCTCAGAATTTCCAGCTGACAGTTTGGACTTTTCAGTCCATCAGAAAGAATCTTCACCCCAGAATCGTTCAGGTCATTGTTACTCAGGTCCAGTTCTTTCAGGACAGTGTTTGAGGATTGTAGAACTGAAGACAAACTTTTACAGGACTGAGCAGTCAGATTACATCCGCATAGCCTGTGTAAAGAACAAATAGCAATATAATGTGTTTACTTATTGTGTTGACTATTGTGATGACTTTCAAAAACCTTTGACTGCAATGTTTCCCACTCATTATCCCTCTGGGGTCGACAAACATGCCAGTTTTGTGGCTTTTTTTTTTTCCCTAATAACCTCTAAAGGAACTTAAATTACTCCATCATTTTTAATTGTACAGATAAGAGCAATACAATCGTGGCCAAAAGTTTTGAGAATTACAGAAATATTGGAAATTGGAAAAGTTGCTGCTTAAGTTTTTATAATGGCAATTTGCATATACTCCAGAATGTTATGAAGACTGATCAGATGAATTGCATAGTCCTTCTTTGCCATGAAAATTAACTTGATCCCAAAAAAAACTTTCCACTGCATTTCATTGCTGTCATTAAAGGACCTGCTGAGATTATTTCAGTAATCGTCTTGTTAACCAGGTGAGAATGTTGACGAGCACAAGGCTGGAGATCATTATGTCAGGCTGATTGGGTTAGAATGGCAGACTTGAAATTGTAAAAAGGAGGGTGATGCTTGAAATCAGTGTTCTTCCATTGTTAACCATGGTGACCTGCAAAGAAACGCGTGCAGCCATCATTGCGTTGCATAAAAATGGCTTCACAGGCAAGGATATTGTGGCTACTAAGATTGCACCTAAATCAACAATTTATAGGATCATCAAGAACTTCAAGGAAAGAGGTTCAATTCTTGTTAAGGCGGCTTCAGGGTGTCCAAGAAAGTCCAGCAAGCGCCAGGATCGTCTTCTAAAGAGGATTCAGCTGCGGGATCGGAGTGCCACCAGTGCAGAGCTTGCTCAGGAATGGCAGCAGGCAGGTGTGAGCGCATCTGCACGCACAGTGAGGCGAAGACTTTTGGAAGATGGCCTGGTGTCAAGAAGGGCAGCAAAGAAGCCACTTCTCTCCAAAAAAAACATCAGGGACAGATTGATCTTCTGCAAAAAGTATGGTGAATGGACTGCTGAGGACTGGGGCAAAGTCATATTCTCCGATGAAGCCTCTTTCCGATTATTTGGGGCATCTGGAAAAAGGCTTGTCCGGAGAAAAAAAAAGGTGAGCGCTACCATCAGTCCTGTGTCATGCCAACAGTAAAGCATCCTGAGACCATTCATGTGTGGGGTTGCTTCTCATCCAAGGGAGTGGGCTCACTCACAATTTTGCCCAAAACACAGCCATGAATAAAGAATGGTACCAAAACACCCTCCAACAGCAACTTCTTCCAACAATCCAACAACAGTTTGGTGAAGAACAATGCATTTTCCAGCACGATGGAGCACCGTGCCATAAGGCAAAAGTGATAACTAAGTGGCTCGGGGACCAAAACGTTGAAATTTTGGGTCCATGGCCTGGAAACTCCCCAGATCTTAATCCCATTGAGAACTTGTGGTCAATCCTCAAGAGGCAGGTGGACAAACAAAAACCCACTCATTCTGACAAACTCCAAGAAGTGATTATGAAAGAATGGGTTGCTATCAGTCAGGATTTGGCCCAGAAGTTGTTTGAGAGCATGCCCAGTCGAATTGCAGAGGTCCTGAAAAGAAGGGCCAACACTGCAAATACTGACTCTTTGCATAAATGTCATGTAATTCTCGATAAAAGCCTTTGAAACGTATGAAGTGCTTGTAATTATATTTCAGTACATCACAGAAACAACTGAAACAAAGATCTAAAAGCAGTTTAGCAGCAAACTTTGTGAAAACTAATATTTGTGTCATTCTCAAAACTTTTGGCCACGACTGTACATGATACAGATCTATAAAGGGTCTACTAAAGGGTCTATAAGGCAGACTATAAAGGGTATGCCTTTGTAAAATAAAGAAAACAAACAGGGTGCGCTTTCTGTTTTTTTCTGTCTCCATGAACTGCTCTCTGAAACGTGTCACAAAAATGAACCAAAACAGTAAATTCTTGAGACACAGACATGAGAGGATAAATCTATAGAAGGCTTGAAGTGTCTACTTTTAAAAGAAGTAAGTCATGTCAAAAACAAATATTTCCTGTTAAAGTAATCAGTAAAGTCCATGTGAAACCAACATGATGTACAGTCTTTACTGTCTGAGCTCATTATATCTAATTTGATCATGTCCACGAGCCGATTGGCTATTGAAATGACAATCGTCCATGTGAGACGTGCCAACATATAAACACCCACATCACCTCCATAAACAAAGCAGCAAGACTTTTTATCAAGTTCATCTCGGCTACTTTTCATTTCTGGAAGAAGATGCGCTAAGAGGACTAAGACAGAATTGACCTCAGAAGAAGACTTAAAAAGGATGATAAAAAATGGGTCAAATTCGAGTACAACAAAAGCCCTTGTTAAATTACCACTGCTCAGAATACATATTGTCTCAATCTACAGGTCCCAGTTGTTCAAAAAGTGTATTGTAGATCAAAATGATTCAGTAATGCACAGTAATACAAAATTCAGATTCAATTAATGATTCAGATGACCAAATCCAAATTACAATTACTCTGAATCAAAATATAGGCTATAGATATATGAAAAACAAACAGTAAACACTGATCATGGGGTGTTTTACCATGTTTTGAAGTTTTTCATTTGAAGAGACAGAAAATGTCTCAGATTTTGACTGCAATGGGGAAGGTCATCAGTGTTATCACTGTCTGAAGCATGTGTGCAAACACAACAATTGAACTGTCCAACAACAGTCTGTAGCCAGGTTTCTATCCAAAGATTTTTGTGAAAAAATATGTAAAGCCTTAAAATGTAGTTGATGGAAATGCCATTTATCAATAAAATTTCTCAAGTGTTGACACAATCTTTTTCCATTTAACTTTAGCACATAAATTCTATATCAATAGTTTAAATGTAGCCAAAAATGTGTTTGAAAACACTTTTTGTCAAGAAAAGGGGCTTTAACAAAATGAATGTGGTGTCACATGACAGAATTAGCCTATAGGCAGCTCACGTTAAAGCACAGTTTCTCTGTAGTTCAAAAGCACATTAAATCATGTTCATATTACTAGATTGTATCCAAAATTATTTTATATATGGTAAGCAAAAGATGAGTTACCTTTCAAATATATATATCTTAATTTGATGTTCCTTTTAAGTTAAAATGTATTAATTTTGTACAAAAAGTCCAAAATTTTACATTAATTTTTGGCTTGTTAGCATATGTTGTAATTCTTGTTCTTAGTTCTGTTCTACCATTAAATGTAAAGGATTTGTTGTGGAGTGAGGGGAAGTAAAATAGCATTGTTTTTCAATATGTTTGACTGACTGTATTTTATTATAACAATGAACAGGATCCGTTGTCAAGTTAGAAATGCTTAATTGTGTGCCAGAGGCACTGGCACCATCACTTGATTCAGGCTCTAAAGCTGGACAGAACTGCTTATATTTACAGACAGCCTTTTTAAGGACAGAACTGCTGAATTCTTTGTAATAATAATAATAATAATACTACTTTTTTTTTCAACTGTTATCCCTGGCTAATGGTTTTTTTTAGATAACTGTGCTAGTTTTATATACTATACCTTCTCACTTAATAACATTTAAAGCAATGTATAGCCACACAGCCACACATCTTTGACACCACAATAACCCAACCTTTTCAGATATGAAAAAAATATGAATGATAAACTGAAACCAGCTACAATTAAAAGAGAATGTGAACATTTTGCAAATTCCTGTCAACACACCTTTTCTGCTCACTACCAGAAATGTGATTATGTGAGATTATTCCACATTTTGTAGTTTTGGTTTAAAAAAAAAGGCTAGAAATCATAAATATGGTGTTAAGGTGAGTAATCATTTTTAGTGTTACTTACTGAGCTGATCTGGATTCTTTAATCACAGGTAGCAGCTTCTGAAGAACTTTATCTGCTTTCATTTGTGCTCCAATAAACTGTTTTAGATCAAAAACATCCATCTTCTGCTCTGATGTCAGCAACACATAAACCAGAGCTGACCACTGTGAAGAGGAGAGTTTGGCTTCCCTTATTTCTCCAGATTTCACATAATCTTGAATCTCCTGCATCAGTGAATCATCACCCAGTTCATTCAGACAGTGAAACAGATTGATTGATTTCTCTGGAGAACGATTCTCCCTGATCATCTGTTTGATGTACTGAACTGTTTCCTCTTTGTTGTAGGAGCAGCTTCCTGTCTGTGTCAGTAGTTTTCGTAAAGGAGTCTGATTGGACTCCACTGAAAGACCCAGAAAGAAACGCAGGAAAAGATCCAGATGTCCATTCTTACTCTGTAAAGCCTCATCCACAGCTCTCTGATGCAGCTCAAATAATGAATTATATTTCTTCTGGTTAAAAATCTTAGACAACAGACTTTGTTTGTTTTGGTCAAATACGTTTGTCTTCTTGTATGTAAAGGAGAGGTGCACATATAGAGCTGCTAGATGTTCCTGAAGGCTCAGATGAACAAAGCAGAAGACTTTCCCCTGATACAAGCCCAACTCCTCTCTGAAGATCTGAGTGCACAATCCTGAGTACACTGATGCTTCTGTCACATCAATGCCACACTCTCTCAGGTCTTCATCATAGAAGATCAGGTTTCCTTTCACAAGCTGCTGAAAAGCCAGTTTCCCCAGTTTGAGGATCATGTCTTCATCTTTCATGTTCTTCTCATAGTCCTTCTTATGTGTGATGTTGGTCTGAATGATCAGGAAGTGTGTGTACATTTGAGTGAGAGTCTTGGGAATCTCTCCACTCTCTGCTTGACTCAACATCTTCTCTAGAACAGCGGCTGAGATCCAGCAAAACACTGGGATGTGGCACATGATAAAGAGGCTCCTTGATGACTTCAGGTGTGAGATGATCCTGTTGGCCAGACTCTGATCACTGATTCTCTTCCTGAAATATTCCTCCTTCTGTGGCTCATTGAAGCCTTTTACTTCTGTCACTCGATGGACACAATCAGAGGGAATGAGATCAGCTGCTGCTGGTCTGGAGGTGATCCAGATGAGAGCAGAGGGAAGCAGATTCCCCACAATGAGGTTTATCAGCAGCACGTCCATTGAGGCTGATTCAGATATATTAGTCGGTTTGACTTTGCTCTTAAAATCCAGAGACAGACGACACTCATCCAGACCATCAAAGATGAACAACACTTTATATTCCTCAATGGATATTCCCATTTCTTTAGTTTCAGGAAAAAAGAAACTAAGAAGACCTGAAAGTGTTTTGTCCTTCATCAAGTTGAGCTCTCTGAAAGGAAGTGGAAATATGAGCTGGATGTCCTGATTCTCTTTCCCTTCAGCCCAGTCCAGGATGAACTTCTGCACAGAGACTGTTTTTCCAATGCCAGCGACTCCCTTTGTCAGCACAGTTCTGATGGGTTTGTCTTGTCCAGGTAAAAGTCTAAAGATGTCATTGCATTTGATGGCTGTGTCCTCTGTTGCTGCTCTCCTGGATTGTGTCTCAATCTGTCTCACCTCATGTTCATTATTGATCTCTCCACTCTCACTCTCTGTGATGTAGAGCTCTGTGTAGATCTCATTCAGCAGTGTTGGGTTTCCCTGTGTTGCTGTTCCCTCATACAGACACTCAAACCTTTTCATCAGATTAGTCCTAAATGCATTGAGCACTTCTTGGCTGTAAAATAATATTTCCACATTATTCCTCACAAGTTAATAAGCACAAATATCGTATATATTGTATATCATTTCTTCAAATCATATCTTACAAAAATGTTATACCTGGAACCAGGCCGTGTGTCTCCACTATCTAACTGTAATTGCTGAATCATAGATGTGTCACTCTTTATAGACACACAGCTGGACTCTGGTTCTGATCTCTTCTGATGAACTGAACTAAACAGCGAGAGATAAAAGTTAAGATTTTAAATTATTATGTGCAAAAAATCCTAATAGCACAATATAATAATCTCATACATTGTGTTTAAACTAAAATAGTGAACTGAACTGTGGTAATATATGATAATATAAATATTATATTAGAATAATATTTTATAGAGATATTTTACTTGAGACCACTGTTAAACTTTATTGGCTGACTCATAGAGTTGTCACTCTTCATAGACACACAGCTGGGCTCTGCTTCTGATCTCTTCTGATGAACTGGACTAAAACAGAGATCAAAGTTATTCAGGGGCCAGTTCCATAAACATAACCTCTATACTTAAGGGTTTAAGGGTGGGTTAAGGTGTAGAGGTAGGGTTGACAGTATACATATTGATGAAACTACATTAATTACAGTTGTAATTACAGGAAGGTATTTAATTAAACATAAGTGCAATGTAAAAAAATATGTACACAATAAATGCACTGTATTAAATAATACATTTTAAATGTTAGTACATAGTAGTTAAAGAAACAAAATGAAATGGGTACTATACATTTATCATAACAAATTCACTTTAAGCATTTTATAAACATTTCACGCACTGTGCTCATACATTAACTGTAAACTGACCTGTGATACAATATGAAATGTCATGCTTTAATCATATTCTATACAAATGTTATACCTGAGACCAGGATGTTTATCTCCACTCTTAAACCATATTGGATGACTCTTTACGGACTCTTTAGTCCTCTTTACGGACACACAGCCGAGCTCTGATTCTGATCTCTTCTGATGAAATGAACTAAAACAAAACAGATTTAATGCTTTATGATGAGAATAATATACTAATACAGTAAGATAATAATTGTAATATACTTAAAGTTTTTTTAAGTGCTTATGGAGCCTTTATGGTGTTATTTTTATCTTAAAAAAACAAACACTTTTTTTGTTCTAACATAAAATACTTTTTTAATGTTACAGTACCTATGTCCTTGAATTAAATCTTCATCTCCAGATGTTTGAGTTTCATCCATGATCTAAACAGTTTGATCTCCACTACTGACTGTAGGTGGAAGTGACAAAAAAGTGAGAAAAAAAAAAAGTCACAAAAACTGTTTCAATATTGTTATATAATCATCCTATTAAAAATATAAATATATTCTGCGTTGTAAAGAATTGATTCTTTCAGCACCATAGTGGCATTCCAGCAGATGATGTAGGATGTAGGTGTAGTGTGAGAAGTGACGAACATGGAAGCACAAAGGAGAGAGCAAAACAAAACACCATCAAAATCATAAATTACTAGTACAAAACTAGGATTTGTAAAGAAAAATATTGGAGGATTTCAATATAATGCATGAGGAGACTAGTTTTCATTTGCTGTAAACAAAACTTGGTTCTTGCATGACTAGCATATTTTAATTAAAGCTATTATTGTAGCTATTATTCATTATTATTATTTATTCATTATTATTGGACGCTATGCCTACATCATCTACTGAAACTCTCTTGTGGACATGTGTACGACAGTTAGCGGATCCTAGAGATGACGTTTTTCTAAGTTTTAAATAGGGATCTTATGGATATTTTGTTTTAGTACAAAATATTTTGTACTAAAACACATCTTCTCACTTCAGAAGACCTTTATTAACCCCCTGAAGCTGTGTGGAGCACTTTTTAGGATGGATGGACTCCCCATCCACTGCCACTATAAAAGTTGGAAGAGCCAGGACATTTTTTTAAATATAATTCTGATTGTATTCGTTTAAAGGAATAAACTCATATACATCTAGGATGGCTTGAGGGTGAGTGAGGCTAATTTTCATTTGTTTAATTTTCAGAATGATTCTGTATTAAGGCCACTGTTGCCGGATTGGACGATTTTGATAGCACATGTACGTCTGTAAGATGCCTGTTAAAGATCTCTTGATCTGGAAAGTATCTGCTGTGTACAAACATCTGGCAGACATCTGTAAGAAGTCAGTTTTAAACACATTCTAAATCATAAACATCTTAAAGACATCTAATAGACATCAATTTGACATCTGATAGGAAATGTCCAATAGACGTATTACAGATGAGCAAATACATCTTGCAGATGCCTTGCAGATGTAAATGCAAATATCAAATAGACATCTCTGAGATGTACGTGTGCTATCAGGAATGGAGAGTTCACAAAGAAACATTTGCTGAAAGATAAAGTGGTACTAGATCTGACTGCAGCTGCATCCCAAACATTAAGTGAAAGATTTCATAATGCTTTGTCTGGAAATTACCTTTGTCTTGGAATAACCTTTTTTTGAAAAAAATCATGTTGTCAAAACACTCACATGCAGTAGCGTGGGGATGTTGAAACTGTTTCCTATGCAATGACGTTAGCCAATTATAACAGTGACTGATTCCTGACACACCCCTTAAAAACAGGTTTTAGAAAGAGAGTCAGAATTTTTTTAAGGGCCACATATTTTTTATTTATTCATTATTATTTTTTGTGCAAACTTAATTAACATTATAAGTAAAGGAAGAGAGTCTTGTCTAGCGAAATGATCTGTCATTTTTGAAACAAATTTACAATTTATTTACTTTTTAACCTCAAGCGCTCATCTTGTCTCGTCTCTGCGATGCGCACGTGTAGTCTGTAATCCGGGCCAGTACAGTTAGGGTAGGTCGAAAAACGTACATCTTGTTTTCTTCCTCAATGTCAAAATCGGCCCAGATTGCTGTTTTACCTTTTTTTTTTTTTTTTTTTTTTTTTTTTTTTTTTTTGTAAAGGGCGTTTGATATTCTCGGCATGTTCACTTTGTCAACACTGGGTTGGTACTTCTGCAGCGATGTAGGTCGATTTTGCAGTTGGGAAAGAAAATGAGATGGGAGTTTTGTGACATATCCTAACTGAATTGACCATATTGAAATGGAAAAAAGAGTTCACACAGACTTAGACCAGACAAGCATTTGAGGTTAAAAAGTATATAAATTGTCAATTTGTGTCAAACATTACCAATCATTTTGCTAGATAAGACCCTTCTTCCTTGGCTGGGATCATTTAGAGCCATTTGAAGCTGCATTTAAACTACATTTTGGAAGTTCAAACTTGGGGGCACCTTTGAAGTCCACTATATGGAGAAAAAATTCTGGAATGTTTTCCTCAAGAAACAATTTTTTATCAACTGAAGAAAGAAAGACATGAACATCTTGGATGACAAGGGCGTGAGTAAATTATCTGTAAATTCTTGTTCTGGAACAAGACAATGCATGAGTAATATTTTTAACTGAATACATTTATTACATTTCATTTTACTTGCAGTGTAAAAGATAATCTTATAACACTAATCACAAAACATGAGAGTGCAACATATTTGCGATAGTTACTCATGTAACTTGTTACTCATGTAACATATTTGCGATAGTTACTCTTGTAACTTGAGTGTTTCATGATTAAATTAGTATTTTTGTTGCTAACTTACGTTAATAAGGAAGTGCCTTTGAGATTTTTTTTATTTTTACAATCTCTTTATTAACAATTTTAACAATTAACACAAAACCTTATAACGCTATCTCAGCTCATTAATAAAAAACAACTCATCATTAAGTACATAGCACAACCCAAAATCACAGCACCATTCAATCTTAAAAACATCAATTGCATTCATCAATTTATAATAATTAAAATCAACAACTCTTGATTTGATCATATTTTTAAAAACTGACACAATATGCTTTCCATTTCTCTGTTCTATTTCATCTTTCCTGGAAATATAAATTGCTAATTTAGCTTGACCAGCAACAAAATTCATCAACTGACATTTATATTTCTGTAGTCTGCTATATTTGACACCAAATATAAAACATTGTTTTGTGAAGAAAACTCCAAATAATGAAAATAAAGAAATTAAAAGATCAAAAAGTGGAGAAAGTCGTTTACAATCAATAAAACAATGAAATATTGTTTCTCTCTCTCTAAACAAAAAGGACACTTATTTATATTAGGATTCATTTTACACACAAATGCATTAACAGCTATGGCACCGTATAATATTCTCCATTGCAGATCCCCTACCCTTTTAGTCAATGGTGGTTTGTATAATATTCTCCATTCTGGTTTTACTCCCTCTGCCACTTCCAGTTTATCTCTCCATACTGTATCTACTTTATCTTTCAATATATGTTTATTAATTATTTTCACAATGCATCTATACGTCACCTTTCCTTTAACAGTACAAAAATCAACATTCTCATTTTCAGTCAAACATAACAGAGGACTATTAGACCTGAAATTCTCAAGATCAGGTACAATTCTGATTTCAGGAAAACAATCCTTAACATCAGGGAAAAAAAAAGACCCCGGATATAGTTCTCAAGCAAAGTTTTGGGTCATTCCAGCTGGAATCATCAAATTTTGGAAAAGTTCCCCACCTGACCTCCTCAGATTTGTCTGAAAAAAATCTATGTGATGGGTAATATGCCCAATAGATCATATACAAAATTTCAGATCTCTACTGTGCATACTTTTTTCACAAAAAAATCTGTAAAAAAGTTTGTTTTTTACCCCGTTTTGGCATCACAGTCTGAGTGACCATGTTCAGACTGAAATATCTCCAGAACTATTTGTGCCAGGTCCATGAAATTTTCTGGGCTAAGAGTCCTAGTCCAGAACTGCATGAATTACAACTCACAGCATTGTTACTGAATTTACACCTGAATGCTGGCCCTCTACTTTTCTTTGAAACTATTACTTTAAGGGTTTTCAGATGTCCATAGAAACCTCAATTTTCAATGTATAAGCATCAAACTTGGTAAATGGTCTGATATGTACCATGTCTTTCACATCCTTTGACATCAGACAATAGAGTCTGATGGATGTTGAGATATTAAGGTCCAAATATGGAAAAAAACTGATTTACACCAATGTTCAGAGCAATATTTCCCATGAATGACACCAGGTGTGAACATGAAACTTGTTTTTTTGAAAGAGCATATTGTTATTGATAAAATATAAAAAAATTAGGATGGGGTTTTGCCTAATTTTTCTGTAATGATTTTTTTTAAAACTCAGAGTTTCGTCACTGATCCTATTGTTCACTTTTGCTATTCAACTTGGTATGGGCATTTCAACAGAATTTATTAATGTTCCACTTATACAAAAAATACAAAACACAAAAAAAGTACTTCCAGACATGAGTCACTTTAATAATGTATACCACCAACACAAATAAATGTGTGACATAACAGTTACTGAAAGTTGTTCATGAAAGTGTCTGAATCCACAGTTTCATTTTCTTTTATGACATAGCATTGTCCAGTGGAAGTAACTGGCACATCAATTTTCATTTCATTTTATGATGTGCTGGAGAGGCACCCAACAGACATCTTCCCTTTTTGGCCAAAAGTAGCCTCTAGCTGGGCCATGGGGATGCAAAAAAAGCACTTGAATGTCTTGCTCTGTGTCAGAGACATCTCTGATGATACCAACCCACCATTGTCGGTCATATGCACAAGTAACATATTGTCCTGGGGCCATATCTGTGATGTGAAGGCCTTGTTCAACTGGGTCAACCTCAAAGTTGACATGGAATCCTGGTGTTCCTGATACTCGACTGACCTCAAAATTGATCATTGCTGACTGATTGACTGATTGATTGATTGATGCTAGATCTCATACCACCTGAATATTATTTTTTCTAATCAATATTGCCCTCCTTTCTCAATGAAAATGAATGTATTATTCACTGGATTGGGTGGAACATCAAGATTAGGTACTTATGTTGCATTCCATTGAATGTCGGTAGTCGGTGAATCCATGTTAGTTCTCCCGATGTCCGTCGTAAATGCATTCCATTGTAACAGTTGGCAAAAATATGGATGCCTATGGATAATTCCAACCGACTCAGTCTGCACTGAACTGGCCCGAGTGTGTGTTTCGGAACCCCAACTTAAGTGGCTGTTCCTTTGCACTTTCCCGAGGTGGAGGTCGGATTTCCCCGAGTCCCGAGCACAATGGAATGCTGCATTATAGCATTAATTTAGGCATATGAGTTCAAAATAGCTGGTACTACAGTAGTTGTGAATGTCACACAAAAATGATTTTTTAAAAAATTATTACAGAAAAATAAGGCAAAACCCCATCCCTATTTTTTTTTATATTTTATCAATAAGAACATGCTCTTTCAAAAAAACAAGTTTCATGTTCACACCTGGTGTCATTCATGGGAAATATTGCTCTGAACATTGGTGTAAATATTTTTTTTTTCCATTTTTGGACCTTAATATCTCAACATCCATCAGACTCTATTGTCTGATGTCAAAGGATGTGAAAGACATGGTACATATCAGACCATTTACCAAGTTTGATGCTTATACATTGAAGATTCTATGGACATCTGAAAACCCTTAAAGTAATAGTTTCAAAGAAAAGTAGAGGGCCAGCACTCAGGTGTAAATTCAGTAACAATGCTGTGAGTTGTAATTCATGCAGTTCTGGACTAGGACTCTTAGCCCAGAAAATTTCATGGACCTGGCACAAATAGTTCTGGAGATATTTCAGTCTGAACATGGTCACTCAGACAGTGATGCCAAAACAAACTTTTTTTACAGATTTTTTGTGAAAAAAGTACGCACAGTAGAGATCTGAAATTTTGTATATGATCTATTGGGCATATTACCCATCACATAGATTTTTTTCAGACAAATCTGAGGGGGTCAGGTGGGGACCATTTGATGATTCCAGCTGGAATGACCCTTTTTTCTTTTACATTCAAAATCCCATTCAATTTATCCAGAAATGTTTTAACAAACCTTACTGATCTTATCCCCATGTATGCAGCAACATTTTCAGCATCATTTAGTCCAAATCCTGCATTGTCAACAATATCTCTCAATTGTAACATTTTTTTAGACACAAGTAAATCTTTTAGGGCTGGAGTATCATCTCCTGACACATCAAGACAACTCCCAAAAATCACTGGCTCCTCAAGCAACCAAAAAAGGGATGTAGCTGACTCTGTCCACTGATGTTTAAAAAGCCTCCACACTTTAAAAAGGCTTTTATAAAAAGATGGTAGTCCATTCAAATCCAAGAAAGCATAATCCATTAAAAAAAGTGAGGCATGAAGTCCCAATCTATTCACTCCACGTAAAATGCTTTGTGCCAAAGGCCTCCACACTAGACTTTGAGGTCCAAACAATAGTCTCTGAATGAACTGCAATCGATAGGTTGCTCCTCTGCTCATAAGATTAACTTTGCCTTGACCTCCTTCATCTCTTGGCAGGAAAAGAACACTTTGAGGGGTCCAATGCAAATTGTCCCAGAAAAAAATTTACCAACTCTCCTTGAAGCTTTGGTAAAAGTCCAACAGGTGGATCTACACAAGCAAGTTTATGCCATATAGAGGATCCCACCAGATTATTAATTATAAGTGTACTCTATAGGATAATTGAGATAGTAGCCACTTCCATTTTTGTAGCCGTCCTTTAATCTTTTCAAACATACCATCCCAATTCTTTTGAACAGAGTCATCATCACCTAAAAAAATTCCAAGGTATTTTAAACCACCTCTCTTCCAGATCAAACCCCCAGGTAAAACCACCATTGACTTTGAGTACACTCTGAATGTTACTGTACATAACCTCAATCATTTTTATAAAGACTGGATTAAAACCAAAAACCTCTAAAACTTTTCTCAAATATGCATGTTCTACACGGTCAAAAGCTTTTTCTTGGTCTAAAGAAATTAAACCACAATCAATACCTAATATTTCTGCAACTTCCAAAACATTTCTAACCAAAAAGATGTTGTCAAATATTAATCTATTCGGTACACAATAATTTTGGTCAGGATGTACTATTTGACTCATTACTTTGCTTAACCTTGTAGCTAGAGCTTTTGATAATATTTTATAATCAGCACACAAGAGAGAAACTGGCCTCCAATTACTTATTTTTTGAAGATCCCCCTTCTTTGGTAACAAAGCGATAACGGCTCTTCTGCAACTTAATGGCAGCAAGCCATTATTTAAACTATCATTAAGAACCAAAAAAAGGTCTTCACCAATCACTGGCCATAAAATCTTATAAAAAAAAACAGGAATTCCATCAATACCAGGATTCTTCCCATTTTCCATACTCATCATAGCTGTATACAATTCATTTTGTGACAAAGAATGTTCAAGCATAGTATTAGATTCTTCATCAATCTTTGGAAGATCCTTAAAAAAAAACTAGAGTCCTCAATTTCTCCTTGCAGCACTTCACATTTATATAGATCTGAATAGAAATTAACAGCATGTTTACGTATTTCACTTGACCCAGTAAGTAACTTTCCTGTATTAGATCGTAACGAGTGAACAATGCGACTTTGACCACTTAATTTCTAAATTGAAAAAAACTTAGAAGGTGCATCCATTTGTGTAATACTTTGAAAGCGTGAACGAATTAATGCACCTTGTGCTTTCACACCTAATAAATCTGCAAGCAAATCTTTTTTAGATTTGCTAGTGTCAAAATCATCACTATCCCCTGTAACAGCTGTTGTATTAAAAATATTTATTATTTCTTTTTCTAAGTCTTTCATTGACCGAATCATTCCTTTAGTAACATTAAAAGTGTACTCTTGACATAATTGTTTAATCTGAACTTTACCACAATCCCACCACTGCTGTAATGAACTATAAAGCTGTTTTTGTTCTTTAAAATTTCCCCAAAACGCAGAAAAAACATCAAGAAATTTCTCATCATTTAAAAGTGATGTATTGAAGTGCCAATAAGCACTCTTTAACTTCACAGAATTAACAAAAATGTTGCAAATGACTGAACAGTGGTCCTAAAAACCAGCTGGGATTATTTTGCAATCTTTAACAAAATTAACTTGAAAATTAAACACATAAAACCTATCAAGTCGTGCCATTGAAATTAGGTTGTCTCTGCTATGTGCCCAAGTATATTTTCTATTCTTATTATGTATGTTCCTCCAAACATCACACAAGTCAAACATTCCTATTAACTGTGTGAGTGCTTTTTGTGAGGCAATATGCGGCTCCAAGTGATTTCTGTCCAATTTTTCATTTACTGTGCAATTAAAATCTCCACCTAAGAATAATAATTCTTCTGAACTTACATCTTTAATGACAGCACTAAATGTATCAAAAAACACAACTCTTTCAGCCCCCTTCGTAAGAGCATAAATATTTAAAAAAGTCATTATAACACCCTCAAATTTGCCTTTCACTTTTAAAAAGCACCCTTTAACTATTTCCTCTACTTCACAATAAATTGGTGATAATTCTTTTGAGAACAAAACAGCTACGCCTCCACTATTGGAGGACAAGTGACTCATAAAAATTTGACCAATTTGACCAATTTTAAAATCTCTCATAATTAATGATGTTTTAAAAATAAAAGAAACAATCAGCAAAACTAAAACTCCGATCAAAAAGGAATTACACCATATCTTCTTTTCCATCTTTAAGGATTTACTTTTTGATTTTACTCACAATTTTCCTAAGACGGTACACTTCTTTATCAGCAAATGCACCTTCTTTCATCAAAATCTTTACATCATTAATGAAAGTAGAACAGTCAGGAAAATAGTCCTCAACCTGAACCCCTGGTAGCCCTTTTGTATCTCTCAAAAACTTGCTAATTTCTTCAGCTTTATGAACTGTTGGCTGATTTTCACTTTCATTTTCATTTTGTGATGAAAGATACGAACAGCCAGAAGCATTAGAATCCGTCGAATCACCATCACTGTCTGATACTGTACTTTCAGTCACATTTTTGTCTTTTTTAACTTTAGTCACCTTACTTTGACAAACTTTTTTTCCTTTTAGTAGGGACTTTAAAGATTGACTATTTCCATCTCCAATTCAACACCAACCTCACAGACAGTTTTATCAGTAATTGATATATTATCTGTAAATACAGTGGTGTTTCCTTTTATGCCAGTCATCTCAGAACTCATTGAATCAGTTACAGCAGAAGTACCTGCAACAACCTGACCCATAGTGAGGTTTTTTGATTCAGTCACAACTGGCACATCAGCGACTGATTCATCAACAACAGATGCTGCAACAACATCTGTGACAGACACAACCTCAGAAACATTACTCTGAGAGTTTGTCTGAGCAGCATCAATTCCATCCATTTTGTCAGGACAGGCACGTATCAGATGACTAATTTTATTGCAGCCGAAGCACTTCATTATGCTCTCAGATGTTGCATAGATTGTGTAGTTAAAGCCCTCAACTTTAACATTAAAGGACAAATTCAATTCATCAATGTTGTTTTTCAAGATCATGTAAACTTGTCTCCGAAAAGACACTACATGTTTCAACAGGGGTGATTTACAGCCACACTGTAAAATCTAATTAGTTGGGCTTACTTAAAAAAAGCATGCAAACCGATTGCCTTAAAAAAACTAAGTAAAGTGAAATAAGAATAGTATGTTGTACTGACAAATGCTTAGTTAGTATAGTTTACTTACACGGGAGCTCTAGTAACTAAAAAAGAACTGTAGGGGGTACTTGATCATTTACTTTAGGCTTACACTTGACTTAGTATAGCTACTCACTGACTCCCAGAGTGCATTGCGGCATGAATAAATTATGCAATTGCTTTGTTTTACTGTTGTTGTTTTTATTTGCTAATTTTATTTACTGACTTGTGTCAGCAGTAACACAACAAAAAGAGAAAATAAAATAATATAATGGTTATTGTCACAATTAATAAAAATAAATAAAATTGAATTGTTACCATCGTTGTGATTCACATGCTGAATGTTGAAGTTTGTGACTTGAGCACAATATCACAAATATTAAAAGACTGTCTCAACCCAATAAAGTTTCTCAAGGTGTTTATGAAGAACAATAAAATTGTAAAAGATCATTAATAAATACAAAAAATACATTAGCTAAAGAATTGGAAAGATTTAGCTAATCGAAATATCAGAACTCGAAGGTTACCTTCTAAAAGCAACCAACTTATTACTTTTCTTCCCTTGAAATCAAAAACTATGACTTCATGTTGCATTGCTGCATCAATAGGAAGAAAATTATAATAAGAAAAGCAAAGTTTCAAGTGCCCAACCAAAGAGAACATTAATCACTATAATGGTAAGTAAAAAAAAAAAATAATAATAATAATAATAAAAAAAATAAAATAAAATAAGACACACCAACATTTTACGAAAATCAACATCAATTTATGAAGTCAGCTTATGTGATGTTCTCTCAAATATATAGTTGTATTGAAACAACATTCAAGATGACTTTGGGAAATGAGTGAATGTAACTATGAAAAATAACTGCAGATTAACAATAGCCACCTCAAAAAAAAAATTGCTTTTCTTCTTCTGTTGTTATTTTGCAAATTAGCAACATATTAGTGCACTGCTGCCTCTCACTGGTTTATTAATGTCATTGGTTTCTTTGTGGCTACTTGAATATTTTAAGTAAGCGTCACTCAAAGTAGTAAGTAAACTGTTTTACTCGATTGAAAGTAGCTGCAACTTAATAAAACCTAGTAAGTATAGCAACTAAGTAAAGATAACTAATTATATCTAAGTAAGGTAAACTATTGGATTTTACAGTGCAAGAGCTATTTTCCTAATAGGTGATACTAGCTTACCGAATGAAGACAGCTCTTTGGCAATACATTCATCAGAAATAAAAGGAGGAACATTCGATATCACAATCTTTCTGGACGGACTGCTAAGAGGAAGTACAGGTGTAAGTTCATTGTTAATTACAATTCCCTTTTGAACAACCTCATTAGCTTTTTCAATCAAATTCAGAAACAAAACAATCGCACTGTTCATCCTAGACGCAGAAACTATGGAATCACAACCCACCACGCCACCAACTGCTAAAACGCATTGCTCTACACTGACTCTGCACATAACTTTAATTCCATGGCGTCGAGTTAAACCATCACAGTTCACTGCACCTGAAGTAGCCATGCTTCCCGGTGTTATGGATCAACTGGGGATCATGTTATCTGGGGACATGCGCATGCACGCAAATAGTTCTACCTGAGATTCCAGCAGATGTGAGCTCTTCACTCTCAGAGTCAGTGAAGTCATCAAACAGCTCAGTTCAGTTGTGTCGATGGTTGTCTTGTGACAAGGTGGATCTGTCTCTATGGCATATCTAGTTGTCATGGTCTCAGCTGATATTCGGAGAGGTTGTGATCATAATGATAATTTTGCAGTTTTGCATGCTAATTCAGAGTTGGGATCATGTGAAGTTTTTGCAGGGGTTGTTGTCATCTCTTTACAGGTGTTAGTGAGGTTGTTACCACTGAAATGAAGATAACTGGACTAATTCAAAGTTATATTACATATAAAGAGGCATTTCACTTATAAAATTGAATATGTGTCATATTTTCAGTTTAAAAAGTCTGCAATAAAGTACATAATAAGGCTTATCCTATTCTAATTGATGTTTAGGAGAGAGATACCCTATTCATGTGAGGTGCCAAATGATGTATACTGTCTCTTGGAATATAGCCATATATGTAATAATTCATCATCACAGTATCATATGTTAAACATGAAAAAGTTGTGGTTGCCACTGAGTG
>NW_026129230.1:29944-57535 GCF_022985175.1 Labeo rohita
GTATATATATACATTTGTGTGTGTGTATATATATATGAAGAGTTCAGATGCAAAACCAGCTAAAAGCCACCTTAGTCAAAAATGAGATAATGATACTGAGTGAATGCTTTTGTCACGTAGTATATGTCCATCAAATACTTTTACCTTAAACTTGCTAAATCCCAGCCTCAGCTCAATTAGAAGTGCCAGTACTAATAAGCCTATTCATAGGAGCCTGATAAAAATGTTTATTTTAAAGAAAAATATCAGATGGATTTAGAGGATTTTCAGATGGATTTTTCATCTGTCTGTCAGTCATATAATGGCAGTCAATGGCTATCAAACCTTTGAGAGTAAAAAAAAAAAAACCATACACAAACAAAAGCAAATTAAACCCTGCGAGTGTATCGTGATAATACACTGATGTCCTAAGACACATAACGATCGGTTTGTGTGAGAAACTGAACAGTATTTATATCATTTTTTACCTCTGATTCACCGCTATGTCCTACTGCTCTGAGCGCATGCACAGCATCTGGCATGTGACGTGTTGATACCTAGCTGAAGAGCAAGCAGAAGTTGGAAATCGGTGAAAAGTCAACAATCCCGCATGAGTTCTCGCAAGAAAATGTAATCTTTTAGCTTTAAATCGGTTTGAACAATCAGGATAAGCGCAAGTAAATGCCATTTTGAATTGCCGTCATACCCACAATCTCTGTGCAGTGTAAACAGTGAGTGACGTATAAGCGCAGATCACTTCCGACGTTTGCATATACTACGCCAGAGCGCATACACATGTCACATGCCAGATGCTGTGCATGCGCTCAGGACAGTAGGACATAGCGGTAAATCTGAGGTAAAAATGACATAAATACTATTCAGTTTCTCACACAAACTTATCGTTTTGTGTCTTAGGACATCAATGTATCATCACGAGTCGCAGGGTTTTGTTTGTGTATGTTTTTTTTTTTTACTTTCAACTTTTTCAACTTTTTCAACTTTTGTTTGTGTTCTACTGAAGAAACAGTCACCTACATCTTGGATGTCCTGGGGGTAAGCAGATAAACATCAAATTTTCATTTTTGGGTGAACTATCCCTTTAAGAACAAACAGAAGCTGGTTTCTTCAGTAATAGGTGAAAATACACAAAAGGCAATTTCACTCTTCGCCCATTAGTCCCTGTTTCTAAACGTGATTAATACCAATTAGAAAATGTAGAAAATGACATCAAATAGATGAAAAAAGAAAGTTAAATTAAACTGTGTTTTAAGTGATGTTTTACCAGTAACACTGGTGACACAACTCCACTGGACAGCATTTCCATCGTATGATTTATAATGTGCACATGACATTTCAGATTTTTTTCCATATACATTTGTTTATAACACAACCCTATAGGAATAATTCATGGCTAAAATGTGTGAAAGAGATTTGTCTGGTTGTCACATGGACTATTGCTGTGTTTTCAGATTGTCTGGCTGTATGGTGACACAGAAAGGCTGTCATTATATGTCTTCAGCTCTGAGTTCAAACCCTTCACACCTGAGAGAGCTGGATCTGAGCTACAATCACCCAGGAGATTCAGGAGTCAAACTACTCACTGAAAAACTGTTGGATTCAACCTGCTCACTGGACAAACTCAAGTATGTCTACCAGGAACATTTTAGACTTTTCTATTTCAATTCCTCAGTGACTATGTGCTATATATATACTGTACACATATACTCTTTACATACTATTTACATATTTTACGCACAGACACACACACACATTTATATATTGTGTGGAAGTCTTAGGCTACTAGTATTTTCACCAGCTAAAAACTGGTTTAATGTGTTAATTCTGTCTTCTGCTGTAATATCAGTAAAAAATATCGGTTTACATTTCCAAACATTAATTTTACCATTAATTGTAATAATCTGATCCCATCATCATCTGGAAAAAAAAACTGAGACAATCCAGATGAACTGTGGTAATGTCTCCAAGGTGCTTCAAGAAACCTACCTGCAAGTGTACCTTTTCTGTTTCTTCATGTCATTCCAGACAGACTGAATGATGATGGGATCAGATATCTGTGTGGAGCACTGGCTGTTATTACATACAATTAATGGAGATAGAAGATAGAAACAAAACAGAAATAACTGACATAAAACCATTTATTATTTATATATATAAAGATTTTAGATGCAAAACCAGCTAAAAGCCACCTTGGTCAAAAATGAAATAATGATACTGAGTGAATGCTTTTGACACATTAGTGTACGTCCATCAAATATTTTCACTTCAAACTCGCTAAATCCCATCCTCAGCTCAATTAGAAGTGCCAGTACTTACATAGAAACATAGAAAGGGTTAGACACCCCACTCACAACTAGGCCTGTCGTGATTATTAAATAACCGTCTGATCATGGTTATTTCATCTAACCGTGGTCAATTCAGACAACTGCAATTATTGTGCACGGAAGCATTGTGTTTTGTTAATGTTTGTTCATGCTGCTTCACAGAATGCATGCTGTCTGTGTTGCCATGATCATTCATTACAAGCGATCAGGTTTATTGAGCTATCAAACTAAGCCGACATGAGTCACTATATTTTGGTCTTATTTTTAGCATAAAGCATTTGGATTTACTTCGTTTTTTATGGTTTCTACCAAGATCTGGCATGGTTTCTAGCAAGTCAAGGCTCCTGTTGCTCTGGTACTGCTTTCCCTGTGATTCACCCATGGATACACATACTACAGAAGAGAGACACATCTATGCACATTAAAAATCTCCTTAACAACTAGTTGTTCAGTTCGGTTTTGCACACACTGCATTACAGCCAGAGTCCGACCCAAGCTTTCCCCCCATTCTCCCAAAACAGCTTATACTACTATTTGAGCTATTCCGTTTTGTATGTAATGGCAAAGTGATAATATTTTGTTTCATTTTTTTTATTAAGTTAATTTAAAAAAACGTTTGGAGCATGTTTTGTTCGCTAAACATACGTTTTTGTTTTAAAAGTAATGAACAGCGGGCAGCAGAAGACAGTTTATCAGTTTGCCTTCTGAAATCATCACGACTTGCCTAAAATAAAATCTATAGATGTAAAACAGTTCAAGTATATAACAATACAAGTTTAAACGTTAAACTTAGATATGCTATTAGGTGCATATCCAAACATTTGTGCAGAAAGTGGAAGCTGAAGTGCGCTTTGACATGGAGGGCCAGTGCCAACGCTTGATTTTTTTTTTTTTTTTTCAGTGGAAACAATTTAAAAACTATTTGCAATTGAAAAAATTTTCTCACATAGGTAAGAGTAATACATCATTCGGAACTGTAAAGGGTCTACTTTTATTTGTGTGCACTCACAATATTAACAAAACGTTACAAAAAGTGCTTTTATAAAATAAAGCTTTCTGCCGTCTCGTTCTTGAACAGGAGCGCTTCACAAAAATGAACTGAAACTCTGCGAATACATGCCTCACAGACATTATAAATATATAGTATATATAAATAGAAAGCTGTAAATTATTGGTTAACGAATAAAACAAATCGAAAACAAAAACTTTTTCATTATGTAACCCACAAAGATGGATTTCTAAAGGCACGATTCTCTCACTCACTGAGTTTTGCAAGCGTGAGGGGGAGGGCGGTTCCACCACCTTTTTGTAGCCAATCAAATGAGACTCTCGCGGACTCCATTTACTCTTATCTGATTGGTTCAATAAACACATCACACGCCAAATCATTTATCTTCATTTAGTTCTCGCTTCCGGTGGAATGGTGCTTTTAATGTAGACATACATTAAAAATAAAATAAAATAAAAACACTATATAATTTGTGTACCAGGCTATGTGTTCATACTGAATTTTGAGCTGTGTCCTTTTCCTCCTCAACAGGCAATATATGATAGTTTACTGTTATATTGTAATTTTGATGATACTTAGTCCTAAAACTACCATGGGGTATATTTTACCCGTGGCTGTTTTAAATGTAGCCTACATAACAGACTTTGAATAAAACATTCAAGTCTCCCAGTCATTGACTTTTACTAAAATGGTGTAATTTACAATCCTCTAAAAATGGTTTAGATAAAAAAGATTAAAAAAAAAACCGTGGCATTTATATTATGCCTATATTTTTGTGAAAACAGTGGCATAATACACTAAAATAAAATGTTCTTTAGGCCTATAAAAACGGTAGTCGTGCTTTGGTAAAATTTACCCGTTGGAGGTTTTTAGGTGTACTGCGACCCCTGGCGGTGCTAGTGTTAAACATGGCCTATATCTGCACTAGCAGCATAATTTGTAATGCCTAATTTCACCTGTCTACTGATCAGGGACGACTCAAATTTTTTAACTAAAATTTGGTTCAATATAGTCAATATTTTTTTTTCACTTTAACATATAATCCCAAACCAATCCAATAATGTTAACACCAGCTAACAATTCAGGATGAACACATGAGAGTCTAGCCTAATGGTACACAACTTATAAAGTATCATGTTTTAATTAAGTTGTTGTTTATTTATTTATTTTAATGTATATGTAAATTAAAAGTACCATTCCACCAGTAGCGAGTGGCAGCGAGAACTAAATGAAGATAAATGATTTGGCGTGTGATGTGTTTATTGAACCAATCAGATAAGAGTAAATGGAGTCCGCGAGAGTCTCATTTGATTGGCTACAAAAAGGTGGTGGAACCGCCCTCCCCCTCACGCTTGCAAAACTCAGTGAGTGAGAGAATCATGCCAAAAGTGTAAGCGCAGATAAAAAGAAAGACGGAGCTGTACATATCGGATTATTTCGGCAGCTTTGTGTCCTACATACAAAACAAGTCATTTAGACATTTGCAACAGTTTGTTTTTTACACATACAGATTGGTCCTACGCAGTCCATCTGTTTTGCAGATCTTTAAACTGTTGTTTTCGTGTGCAAATCACTGTTCACAGGCTTGCAGTGCTTTTGACCGTATTTTAGCGAAAAGAACGTGCCAAAAGTGTAAGCACGGAGAAATGGAAGTCAGAAGAATGCAGATCGCATTTATTTTGAGAAAGCATGAAGCTGCAGTTTCACAATCCTGAATTACACTTACGAGTAACAGTAAAATGCTGCAAATCTTTTTTTCTTGAAAGCCAAAGTAAGCTAATAACCCAGCTGCTGTGATGTCTATAAATCAAAGAAAAAAAAAGAGAGAGAAAATCAATTACTTTTATAGCTTTAAGGGTTCATCTATATTTAATCATAGAATTTAGTTTTTGATAACTTTTTTTCAATTTCTGTATATTTCCTACTTGCTGAAGGGCCAAATATGACAATTATTATAATGAGTTTAGGTGAAGGTTGTTTTCAGTTCATTTAAATGAAAGAAGTTGTTATTTTTAAAAAGTCTAATAAATGTTAAAATTTAAAGCTCTCAATTTTTTAAGGAATAATTGACTAAATAATTAAATTATTAGAAAAATACACCTGCTTTGGGTCATGGCTGCATCACCCGGAGTTATACTAATTATCCCTTTTATACTACAGTTACCACACCTCAAGACATAGATCAGGTGATATATTTCAAGGCTTTCGTAGTATTGGTATCATTGATACAGACCTTTTCTTAAAGTTCAGGTTCACATTTATTTATAAAGCACATTTTAAAACAACAAGCATTGTACCAAAGTGCAAAGTACAATATATAAACCATAAATAACAATAAAAAAGTACTAACAAATAAATAAAACTCATAAAATACAAGCATGCAAGATGAACCATAAACAACAATATACCTCCAATAATCTCAGGCCACACCATAGACTAAAGAGAATAAATGAGTCTTCAATCTAGATTTAAAAGTGTCCAATGTGGGAGAGGATCTCACAACAACTGGAAGTGCATTCCACTGCTTAGGTGCTGCATTTGCAAAAGCTCGGTCACCCTTTAAACGGGACCGGGGAACAGAAAGAAGCAATTTGTTACAAGAGCAGAGAGATCTTGACACAGAATGTGGTTTGAGGAGATCAGTAATATACTGAGGTGTTTGCCCATGCAGAGCTTTATAAACGAGCAGCAAGACCTTAAAATCAACTCTGTATTTAACTGGTAGCCAATTCAAGGAATAATGTGCTCCCTCTTTCTAGTGGTTGTCCAAATTCTAGGTTCCGTGTTCTGGACCAACTGCAAACGATGTATAGAGGAATGAGATACACCCATATATAGTCTATTGCAGTAATCAAGCCATGATGTAATTACAGCATGGGTCACTACTTCTAGGTCCTTCTTTGAAAGGAACTTTTTTAAATTGACGATGAATCTGAGATGAAAGAAGCTTCCTTTGACGACAGAATTTATCTGCCTGTCAAATAATAGATCAGAATCAAAGACAACACCTGGTTCTTGACTCTCTTGTGCAGTGTTAAAGACAGGGAACCTAGTTGCTCCCAATATTAATGACACACGATGATCCAAAAGCAATTGCCTCAATTTTGTCTTCATTTAACTTTAACTTTTTAACTAAGTTTTCTGACAACCAGATTTTACCTTCCTCTAGACAGGAAATAAGATTTACAATAGAGTTTCCATTACTAGATTTGACAGGAAGAAAAAAATTGTGTATCGTCAGCATGACAGTGATAAGACACATCATGTTTCTGAAAGATAGAGCCAAATGGAAGCATATATTTAGAAAAAAGCAGAGGACTCAAGATGGAACCTTGTGGGACACTACATGTGATCAGTGTTGAAGATGAATTGTGCTGACCCATATTAACTGAAAAAGTTCAACCTTTAAGATATGATGCGAACCAACTTAATGCAGCCCCCTGAATGCCAGCAACTCTCTCAAGACGATTTAATAAATTGGAGTGATCTATTGTGTCAAAGCTGCACTGAGATCTAAAAGAACTAAGACCCCGTCTCCGGCATCCAAGCAGCACAGTATATCATTTGTTACTTTTAACAAAGCAGTCTCTGTACTATGAATAGCCCTAAATCCTGATTGAAATGTATCAAGCAGGTTATAGTCAGTCAGATAAGAGGAAAGCTGTAAATAGATATCCTTTTCCAGATTTTTTGATAGAAATGGCAACTTAGAAATGGGCCTGTAATTATTTAAGATATCAGGGTCCAAATTAAGTTTTTTTCTGGAGAGGCTGTACCATGGCATGGTTGAAACTTGTGGGAACCACTCCACTGGTCAGAGAGCTATTTATAATAGCCAACATAATGGGGGCAACCAAATTAAAAATATCTTTAAGAAAATGTGACAGAATGATATATATTGGAGAATTTGTAGGTTTCAATGAAGAAACTATATCTTGCAGCTGACTGAGCAAAACGGAGTCAAAATGTCTGAAAGAAGTAGAAGACAAAAGGGGTTCAGAATAACCCACAAACGGGGGGATATTTGCGCTCTAATGTCCTGAATTTTATCCACAAAAAATTCAAGGAACTTTTCGCAAGCTGTAGCTGCAGAGTAGCCTACTGTTGTAGGGTTCAGGAGCGAATCGATTGTTCTAAAAATGACCTTAGGCCTATGGCCATTTTTAACAATTATTTCAGAGAAATAATTTGATTTAGCCTTGTTAACAGCAGTTTGGAAATTCAAAAAGGATTCACAGAACATGTCATACGAGACCCTGAGTTTATCTTTCTTCCACTTATGCTCTGCTTTCCTGCATTGCTGCCTAATAGGGTATGATCATTTAGCCAGGGCTGGATATCTGTCCTTTGGATATCTGTCCTTTTTGTCAGTAATTTGAGTGGAGCTACCTGGTCCAGAATATCAGCACAAGTTGTATTAAACACTTCCGTCAGCTGTGATTGATCCATTGTAGTAGTTAACACATCTGTAATTTGAGAGAGATATGAGGAAGCATAAATCTCTTCAAATTGCTTAATTGTAGAAGTAGTAATCACACGAGTAAGATGCCAGCTCTCTGGGGGAGGAGAGGCGGGATGTAACTGCAGGGATTCAAATAAAACAAAACTATAATCAGAACAGCCAGAGTCTAAAACCTCAACATTGCTCACATGAAAACCAGATGTTAATACCAGATCAAGCATATGGCCTTTTACATGAGTAGGACCTGAAACTAGCTGTGTCAAATTAAAGGAGTCCACCAAACACAAAAATTCCTTGACTAAAGGTTGTGTTTTACAACAAATATGAATATTGAAATCTCCCAGGATTAACAATCTGTCACAACAAGGTACCAGTGTTGACAAAAACTCTGAGAATGGTGTTAAATACATACATAATTTTAATACAGAGATAGTGTGTTAAAAGCACATTTTAGTTTATAAGGTCTATTCATAGTGTCTCAAAATAGCACAGCTGAGTATACTATGTATCTATCTATACTATCTTACTAAAGAATAATTTGTAGTATATTAAGTACAAAATTAATGTGTGAAAATAGAATACTTTACATAATGGAACTGCACATTTTTTTCACCTGGGGTACTTGGTGTTACACGGTGTATGATCATACACTGATTACATTACTTGCGCCTTCACTGACGTTTAGCATTTTTATAGAAATAAAAATCATTAGTTCAGTTGGAAAACATAGGCATACAATTCTAAACTGAGAGCATCTGCTGTACCAGCGTGATCTCATGCTAATAGGTATGTATTTAACATAAAAAAATTGGTACATTTATTTATGTTTTTTCCAGACACTAAAACAGCATGTAAACGTACAAATACTTACGTATTTTCAGCATTTAAACATACAATACGGTCGTATTGGCGACAAATAAAAATGAATCCTAATGAATATTAAAATTCAGGTATTAACTTCATTATTATTGTTGTTTTTAGTTGTCGTATCAATGGCTTTATGTTTTCAATTGAATTATTAAATTGTTTAATCGTTTACTTAATTGTTTATGAAATGTTAACATTTAGTTCTGTTCTGTGTGATTTCTTCTGCCAGCTCGTTTCCAAGATACATAATGTTAAACAACATAATGCATTTCTGCAATCGTTTAACCACTCATGTAATATTTACTTTGTTTGCCGTGGCAATGACAAACATCCTTTATACAGAGTGTGCGTTAATCACAAAATCAAAAGTGAAAGTAAACAGCGCAAAAGCGATTTCATACCCTGCATATTGATAGCACAAAAACTATATACAATACAAGAAAAAAATAAAAAATAAAATCTAGCTTAACTGAATATCGCTCCAATTTTCGTGATTGGCTGTTAAGTATGTAGTGTGGGGCCAGGGTGGGCCAAACTTTTGATTGGGTGGGCCAGGCCCACCCTGGCCCCCACATGGAGCCGGGCCTGTGTGAGACTTCTCATAAATACGACGAGACCCCCGATGGACACCGGGGATGACGTGCAATTCCTAGAGAGGTACAGATTTTGTAAGATTCTGCAGACAAAGGAGAGGCTGAATTCAGGCTTAATAGTTCCGAAGCAGTGTAAATATACATCCTGTTGGTGCCGATGCACAGCCAATTATGAACGAGTAAAGTGGGATTTTCCCGATAAAAACCCAGTTTGTTAAAATAAAGTAAAATAGCCAGCACCAACCATCTACACAATCTGGCTCACACCGCGGAGCATAATCGCCGCAGAGAAGCAGAAGACAGGGAACGGGACCAGCAACCCTTGATTAAAGATTACCAAGCCCTCACCACCCACTGATCGCTAAATGCCTCGACCGGAGAGAAAGTGTACCCTCACTCACCGGTAAATTATGACAGCAAATCTATGCCATTAATAACCGAGCGCACCACTGATGCTGGCACACGTGGTAAATAATGTTCACGAGAGGAAAACAATATACACGTGAGGAAACGGGAACCGCGAGCTCATGTCACACCTTTGCGCGCGTGTGATGTTCTCTGCGCGCAATACAACCCATAGCGCGCCTATATGGCGTTCTCTGCGCGCAATACAAGCCCTTGCGCGCGGCGTGATCATTCCCACATCCTCGCGCTCGATCTTCTCTCACCTGCTCGCGCGAACACTTTTATTTTTGTCAGTTGTGGGGCGGGACTTGCTGTTTTAAAGCAGGTGAGAGAAGATCAAGTGCGAGGATGTGGGAATGATCACGTGCGTGCGAGGGCTTGTATTGTGCACAGATGATATGTCATGCGCGCGAGGGCTTGTATTGTGCGCAGAGAAGATGACGCACAGAGGTTTGACATGACCTCGCGGTCACGTTTCCTCATGTGTAGATCTGTTTTCCTCTCGCGGATGTGATTTACCGCGCGTGCCAGTATCAGTGGTGCACTCGGTTATTAATGGCATAGATTTGCCGTCATAGTAAATCCAGCGGCTCTGATCGGCAGGAAGTCAGAGCAGTGAAGCTCGCAGGTTGGAGTTGTAGTGAAGTTTCAGCTGGCAAACATCAATAAGAGGTTTATTTGCAATCCCACGATTTCAGCCACAAGGCTGAGGGTAGTCCCAAAATAAAGCAGTGTGTGACAAGTGCAAAACTTCACTGCGGCAGGCTTGTCCAAGGCCAGGAGAGCGCGTAGTTCAAAATAACATTCAAGTATTCGTGCAGCAGTAGATCCACAGAAAACCCAGAAAATGCAACAGACAGCAGCCAATGCACCAATATAATCCAACAAAATCCAACTAGTCATGCAGAGGAAGTTACACAGAAACACAGCAGACCACAACAACGTACTGGAGAGCAGCGGCAGATGGACACGCCAGCGTACACTTAACCGGAGATGAAAACCTAAAAACAAACAAACAAAAAAGATATATATTAGACACTTAATAAACTTTGGGATCAGTAGATTCTAATGTTTTTTAAAAAAAGTTCCTCATCAAGGCTGTATTTATTTGATCAAAAATAAAGATAAAACAGTAATATACGGAAATATAATTGCAATATAAAAAAAGTTTTCTTTTTTAAAATACTTTAAAAATAAAATGTATTGCTCTGATGCAAAGTTGTTTTTTATCAGCCATTACTTCAGTCTTCATTGTCTTCACAGTCACATGATCCTTCAGAAATAACTCTGATTTATTTTTTAAATCATTCTGAGTTATTTTAAGTTGTAATAATAGTTCACAACAATTTATTTAACAACAACAATTTATCTATTTACAACAGCATAGCAAGACCCTGGGAACTAGGGCTGTGTTCAGTACATATGACAAAGTACTACTTGATAAGGGTATTGATGCAGCTGTTTGTGTATCAGTTTCACAGCAGGTGCAAAGCAGTGGAGCGCACTTTATTTGAATAAAACAGAAAAGCAGTGAATAGAGTATATTATAGGCTACTACAAAGTTGAATCTGGTCACTGAGGAACACAACTGAGGTTGCCCGATATAAAGAGACGTAATCACTGAAACAGAGCTTCACATTTGTAATATTCAAATATCTGCTAAATGTGTTCCCTATTTTTGTCAACCGGGCAACCATGTGAACGTGCTCTCTCTCCACTGTAGATAAAAGCACTGCTTTTTGAAAACACCATAAACTTTCGTTGCAGTTTAGCGATCAACACTTCATATTCTACTCTCAGAAGTGTCATTGATCAAGTGTATGTTTACGAGAAAAAGAGAGACTGTATGTATGAATTACTTCCATTTTGCTGTGTTTATGATTTATCAGTGCAGCTGTGACTTTAAATGATTCAAATAACAGTGATGTAGTTTCAGTGTCTGAATGTGTGTGAACTACAGTGAAGACAGTGCATTCGTTTACAACACTTTGTAAACTAAATTGTGTTATTATTTGTGCAGTGATCACCTACCAGCAATGTAAAGGTCATTTTATGAATATATGAGCTCAACTGTCTGCTCTGCCTGTAGTTATCAGTGTGTAATAAACAGCTGTTTCACTCAATTCTGCTGAAATTCACTGCAGTCCCGTATCCAGATACACAGCCCTACTAGCAACCACACCATATACCCTAGCAACCACCTTGTGTACCTTGGCAACCATATAACAACAGCCTAGCCACCACTCCAAGTACCCTAGCAACCATATAGCAACACCCTAGCAACCACCCAGAATGTGTTATCAACCACACAGGAAGTAACTTAGCAACCATATAGCAACAGCCTAGCAACCACCCCAAGCACCTTAGCAACTGCATAGAAACACTCTAGAAACCACCCAGAACACCCTAGCCACTACATAATAACCCCCCAGCAACCACACTGAGTGTCTTAGAAACTGCATAGCAACAACCCAAGTACCTTGGCAACTACATAGCAACTCCCTAGCAACCATCTTGAGTACCTTGGCAACTCCCTAGCAAAAGCCTTTTGTTGACTGACTGAATGTGTGTGTGTGTGTGTGTGTTTTCTAGTGTGGATCATGGAGGAGAATCCAGGATTACAGCAGGACTGAAGAAATGTACGTCTACAAACACACACACACACACACACACAGCTGTAGTGATTGTTGTCGTGTTATAAATGTGTCTGTTCTTGTGTTCAGGGGTTTGTTTTCTCACACTGGATCCAAACACAGCAAACAAATACCTCAGTCTGTCTGAGGAGAACAGAAAGGTGACACGTGTGGATGAGTATCAGTGGTATCCTGATCATCCAGACAGATTTGATGTGTATCAGGTGTTGTGTAGAGAGAGTGTTTGTGGATGCTGTTACTGGGAGATCGAGTGGAGTGGAGATACTGGTGTGTTTATATCAGTGTCATATAAGAGCATCAGCAGGAAGGGACAGGGTGATGAGTGTTGGTTTGGAAATAATGATCAGTCCTGGAGTTTGATCTGCTCTCCTGACAGATACTCATTCAGACACAATAAGATAGAGACTGTTCTCCCCGTGAAGCCCATCATCAGTAGAATAGGAGTGTATGTGGATGTGAGTGCAGGAACTCTGTCCTTCTACAGCGTCTCTGACACAATGAGCCTCATCCACACAGTCCAGGCCACATTCACTCAGACGCTCTATCCTGGGTTTACTGTTGGTTATAAATCATTAGTGAAACTGTGTTGATGAATCAGAACAGACTGATGAGAGATTCTACCCATAATACTTTGAGCTGATGATGAATCAGTAACAGTGAGATGTTATTGAGTCTCTTCATGACATTAATACTGCAGCTCAACTTCTGTCACTCAAATAACAGTCAGAATAAATGTGTCAGAAATCCTCATATAGGGACTTGAGGTTTAGCAATGTAAGAGGGAGCAGCAAAGACGAAGAGCTCCCAGCCACACTTCTTTTAAACTTATTAATGTGTCTTCTTTTCTTCATTTAATTGCTTTACAACATAAAATATAAGAACTACACTTAGTCCAGAAAGAGAAATGAGCAACTCGAAGCAGAAGCAAAGTACTGCACCAGCAACACAATCAGGTGCTACCCTAGCAGGAAAGCTAGCAGCTATGGCGGCTAACGATACTGCTAGCAACAAGGATACACCTGTAAAAGACAATACGGATAACTTGTCAATGAGTCGGCTAATCTCCGAACTGTAAAAACAGCGGACCAGTTTAAAAGAAGACATGGCAAGTTTAATTCAAGATTCAATCAAGCCGTTGCAAGCATCTCTTGACACGCTACGTGAGACAGTTGGTTCATTTCAACACAGACTTGCGTCTACTGAAATACTGGTCGGAGAAAATTTTGAAAGGCTCGTTGCCGTGGAAGCAACGAGCAAATCCTTGAAGGCACAAAACTCATCTCTTCTTGACCAAATTGATGATCTTGAGAACAGATCTAGGAGGGCTAACCTGCGTATTATCAACATTCCGGAAGGCGGTGAGGATGGAAAAGACCCCATTGGATTCGTGTCTGGGCTGATGAAAGATTCCATGGAGAGCGTGTTTAACAGCCCTCCCGAGCTTGAGTGTGTGCATCGTGCACTTCGCCCCAGACCTGGAGCAGGGCAACCACCAAGACCATTCATTGTCTGCTTCCACCGATATCAGGAAAAGGAAAGGGCACTTCAGTGGGCCAGGTGACATGATGTTAAATTCAACGGTGTGTCACTACGATTCTACCAGGATACGAGCACAGCTTTAACGAAGAAACGCGCCGGTTTCAAATAAGTTAAACAATCCCTCTATCAGAAAGGTATAAAGTTTCAGCTTCTGCATCCTGCCCGTCTTCGTGTGAAATTCGGAGAGGAAACTCACACTTTCGACTCACCTGAGGCTGCTGAGGCTTTTTACAAGACGCACATTCTTGCACAGGACTAAAGACTGGCTTTGGCCGTAACACACTGACTGCGAAGTTACAAGACACTGTGAATATACTTAAGGCAATGTGGTGATTTATTTTATTGTTTTTTTTTTTTTTCTATCGAAAATTATCTAACAATTTAAGAAAAGACGCATGTTTCTGTTGATTGCCTTAAAGCTTATGTCGTACAAAGTGTAGTAATGACGCTATACTGAACTCCAAGTATACACTGTGGCTTGGAATTCCTCAAGAAGGTTGAGAGGAAAAGACTGGATAATCGGGAGCCATGTAAGTTAAATAGGTTTCTGCAGCTTGTTTCAGTTGGGGAAACAAGCATAGGGAATATGTTGGGAAGTTTGTGTGTTTGTGTCATGTTTACCCAAAAAGTGTTGGAAAAGTTTTGTTTTATGCTATGCTCTCAGAAGAACTTAACAGTGAGGAATTATGTATGTTGCTGATTGCATCTTTGTTCTGTGATTGCCCAGTTAAATTGATATATGCCCATGTTTGATACAGCCAATTCAGCAAAATTTTCTGGGAGGTCAAAAGTTAGATTTGTTAGTTGGAATGTTAAAGGCCTAAATGGCCCAACTAAAAGAGGCAGAATTTTTGCATATTTAAAAAAAATTAATCTGAAATAATATATTTACAAGAAGCCCACTTGCGCATTAGTGATCATCTTAGACTTAGGAAATCATGGGTGGGGCAAATCTTTCACTCTAGTTTTAACTCTAAAGCAAGGGGCACTGCCATTTTGATACACAAAAACATCCAATTTACAGCCTCTGCTACTATTGCAGATCCTCAGAGAAGATATGTTATAGTCTCTGGGATGTTATATAAAGTCCCTGTCCTATTAGTTAACGTGTATGCCCCTAACTGGGATGATGTGAGTTTTATTAATAAGCTTGTTTCTTTACTGCCAGACCTAAACTCTCATCTCATGATTTTTGATGGTGACATAAATTGTGTACTGGATCCATCCCTTGACCACTCTAATCCCAAATCTTTATCCCGCTCTAAGATGGCCCAAGCTCTATCTACATTCATAGATCATGTGGGAGCCGTTGATCCTTGGCGATTCCTGTTTCCACAGAGTAGAGTATATTCCTATTTCTCACAAGTTCACCACTCTTATTCAAGAATCGATTACTTCTTTATAGCTAAATTTCTCCTTTCTTCTGTAGGACAAATAGAATATTTACCTATTGTGGAATCAGACCATGCTCCTGTGCAATTAGATCTTATTTGCAATTTGAGGTATAATGAACGGCCTTTGTGGAGATTAAATACGTCCTTATTATCAGATCCTGCATTTTGTACATTCGTAACCACAGCTATAGACAATTTTCTATTACACAACAGGTCAGAATCTATATCAGCATCTACATCGTATATGTACGTCAACCCTAAATAAAAAACGTAAACAAAACCTAGATGATTTGATTGATTCTATTAAAAGATTAGATGGCCTATACTCCATGTCCCCCTCACCGGAACTATATAAGGAAAGGTTGAACCTTCAAGTTCAGTATAATCTTCTATCAACAAATAAAACTTAATGGAGTTTGTTATGTTCTAGAGGATATATATATGGACACGGAGAAAAAGCAGGGGATCTTTTAGCACACCAATTAAAATCTAAAGCTGCTTCTCAACTTATACCTCAAATTTGCAACAGTGATAATGATTTAATAGTTAATCCAATTGAAATTAATAATACTTTTAAGAACTACTTTTTAAATTTGTATACTTCTGAAAGCCCTGAATCTAACTCTGAAATGTTGGAATTTTTAGACAATATAGAGATACCCACTCTGAATTCTGTGCAGAAAACCTATTTGGAGAAACCTATACAAAAAGAAGAAATTTTAAGTGCAATTACTATCTATGCAAAACAAAAACTCCTGGCCCTGGTGGCTACCCAATAGACTTTTTTAAAAAAATTTGCAGATAAATTAGCCCCTATTCTTCTTGATATGTTTGAGGATTCTTTGGGAAGGGGTAGCTTGCCACAAAGCTTAAATGTAGCAAACATTATTCTTTTGTTAAAACCTGATAAGGATCCCTTGAAATGTAATTCCTACAGACCAATCTCTCTCCTAAATTCTGACATTAAAATCTTGGCAAAAGTCCTTGCTTTACGTTTAGACACAGTTATAGAGAAACTGATTTCAAAAGACCAAACAGGTTTTGTCAGTGGTCGTCATTCTTTTAGTAATATCCGGAGATTACTAGGGGTAATCCACTCATCTAAACTTTCTCAGGACCCTGTCCCTCAGTCCCTCTGTTTCATTAGACGCTGAAAAAGCGTTCGACAGGGTAGAATGGAAATACTTATTTTCTGTGTTGGAAAGATTCGGCTTTGGAACACATTTTCTTTCACTGATTAAGTTATTATACTTTTCCCCTAAAGCATCGTTAACTACAAATAGAGTGCGTTCAGAGTCTTTTTCCCTATCAAGGGGTACAAGACAAGGATGCCCTCTTTGCCCCTTACTTTTTACTTTAGCCATCGAGCCCCTATCAATAGCATTAAGATGCTCACAGCATTTTACTGGCATTAATAGTTGGGGCATAGAACATAGAGTATCCTTATATGCCGATGATATGCTGTTGTACCTTTCAGATCCGGTTATTCATGTAAATGAAGTCGGTTTTGTCTTAAGTAAACCTAAACAACTGGGAGAAATACTGATGCGTCAAAATATTTGATCTGTGCGTCAGATCTTAAGCGACAGCAGCATAAACCTGTATACAGTGAAGATTTTGCAGTGTTTTATTTTAACATTTATTACTTCGTGAAATGTCTAGTTTATTTCTGTAGTAGTCTTTATATAGACCTACATAAAAAAAAAAAAACTTGCAAAAAAACCCTACAATTCTATTTAAAAAAAATTCTATTTTTAAAAATATTATTTCATTTGTATTTTTGATTAATATATGTATTAATACGTTTGCTTGTAAGTAATACTTGGAGTGTTTACTTGCCTTGAGCTCGAGAATGTTTTACTTACATTGATTGATTAGTTTTTTCTGTGTTGAAATTATTATTATTTACATTTATTATTATTATAAAATTTATTATTATATACATCTTTGCAGCAACAGTTTTTATGGGTCCAAAACCATCTTGGGTGTGCATGATTTTCTAATAATTAAATGGCCCATCATCAATTATTCCTTATATAATGCAATTTATTGTTATTAATGTAACTATAAATGCATTCAAAAATAAAACAGGTGTGAGTTTGCTGTGACTTGTGGAAAGTATTTTATACACAGTGTGTGCCATTGTGAAGACTAGGTTTATCCCTCACAACCTCATTTTCATTCAAGAAGAAAAAAAAAAGTCATATACAACCCAAAACACACACAGCCACAATCCGAAATAAAAGAGGTGCTGCAAGAGGCTACATGTTTTCTGCTCTTAAGGTCCCATTCACCAAGATACCTACTCCTTTACCCCCACCCTTGAATTTATACATTTACTATATCGATGAATAAAGTCAAGTCTTGCCCTATAATTTTTCAAATTGTAAAACCTTTTTCACTCTAAAATATGTCACATTACATAGATCAGCCATAACTTCTGTTACATGACTTTAAGTTTGCTAAGCAGAGCATGGACACTTATGAGATGTTGTGAAATCAAAAATCAAAATGGCAAGATCCACTAGAGGTTTGTTTTCCTTACATTTCAACTGACATTGCATTTTTCTAGTTGTAAAGGTTAAAAACAGGGGTGCCCAAACTTAGTCCTGGTCCTTGGTTTAGCTCCAACTTGCCTCAACACACCTGCCAGGGGGTTTCTAGTATGCCTAGAAAGAGCTTGATTAGCTGGTTCAGGTGTGTTTAATTGGGGCTGGAGCTAAAATCTGTAGGACACCTCCCTCCAGGACCGAGTTTGGGCACCCTTGGATTAAAGCAATGTTAAGATACTGACAAACAGTAGTGTTTCCTTGGACTCGGACGGACTCGACTCTGACTCGGCCCTTTGGGACTTGGACTTGAGTCCGACTCGGCCCATTTTGGACTCGGACTCGGACTCGTCTCGGACTCGATTGGTAAAAGACTCGGACTCGACTCGGACTCGACTTAGGTATACTCGAACCCAACACTACAAATCAGCATATTATAATGATTTCTGAAGGATCATGAGACACTAAAGATTGGAGTAATGATGCTGAAAATTCAGCTTTGATCACAGGAACCAATTACATTTTAAAATATTCAAATAAATACTTACTTTAAATAATACAAAAAATTTACGCTATTACTGCTGTTCTGGCTGTATTTTGGATCAAATAAATGCAGGCTTGGTGAGCAGAAGAGACTTAAAAAAAATCGTACTGTACAAAAATGTTTGACTGATATTGCAAGTTACTATTCAGGAGTAAAACGTACACATCTGGATCTCTTTGTTTATTAATCTCTTTAAACCCAGCAGATTATTATTACAGATATGCTATTTTGCAATACAGTTAAAACTATATTGCAAATGAAAGCAAGTTAAAGATGACAAAAATCGACGATTCTCGTCTGACTGTATTCAATCAGCAGAAATTCGCTAGCACCGTTAGCATCACGTGCTAGCTGCTTTAAGACTGTAAAACAAGCTCTGATGCTCTTACAAAACATGCCCAAACAAGCCAACGTGAGCCATAAACTTTTTAAAAATTCGATTAAACAACAGTATAACTCACCTTTCACATAACAGTCGCTTCAAACTAGCAGGTCCACAGCACAGATGTCTTCACTTCAGCTGCATCCGGTCCAAACAGGAAATTGACCTCTGATTAGACCACGATGATTATAATATAAACTGAACTGTAAAAATAATATAAAAAATAAATACTAATACTAATATGTATTTAATATATAATTATGATAAAGCCTAGTAGTTAAATGTGTGGTTCGGGTTACAATCTTAATTCCCAGTTATTTATCAGTCTGACTAGTAACAGGTTTCAAGAAATTTAATCTATAGTCATAGTTTAACGGTATAGGTTTACTTATGTTTGCTATACATTCATATATTTAATTTACAATTGATAAATTATTGTTAATGTTGAAATAATATTGCAAATTGCATTAACTTACTTGTTATAAGATACTGTGCACTGTAGCGGTCTGAAGCCACGCCAACCGACGCCATCTTGTTTTCGCGATTTCCCGCCCATGTTACCGATCTAGCCAATCAGTGGCCTCAAAACTTACACTGGTGTGTAATATGCAAATTTTTGATGACGCAGGTGTTGTACCGGGTCCCGGCTACAGGGGCGCACTCTCGAGTTCAGAGATACACAGTGTATAGTAAGGATGGGCGATACCTCCTATTTTATTTTCGATCTGATATCGATATTTTCAAGCCAAGTATTGTCGATATCAATACCGATACCGATACCTCTAAACTAAACTGATCTTTTAAATTATTAAAAGAATAAAATCAGTAATTATACTTACTTAACATTATATTTGAAAGTCATGTGTTTTAAACATTTCATAAGCATTTTTTTTTGTTTGTTTTTTTTGTTTGTTTGTTGTGTTTTGTTTTTTAACACTGTTAGAAATAAAATATATTACAATTTAGTATTTTAGCTCTTTACTAGGCAGTAACCTCAAAGGTGCACCTTTCTTTACCCCTAAAAGCCAGGGAGCATACTAGTACCATATACACACGCATTAAGGGTAGATAAGGTACAAAAGTGTACCTTGGAGGGTACCTGATGAAAAACAACCATGGTATTACATAAGTACTAAAATGTATAATAATAATAATAATTAGTAGTAGTAGTATTATTAGTATTAGTATTATTAATTATTATTACCATTGTTCTTGCTACAAATATTATGGTTGAAATAATGTTCCTGTAGTGTTAACCATGGTAAAAGGAAGCAAGCCAAAACAGAGAGTGTTAACCATGGTAAATTTGTTGTTACTACAAATTGTTTCTTACAGACAACAATTACAGGATATAACAACCAATTTTGAACTTTTAATAACCAGTTTAAATAAACTAGCCTAATTAAAATAAATATTTCATGTACACTATACTATTCAAAAGTTTGAGGTCAGTACGATTTTGCAATGTGTCTTTAACCATGCAAACCAAGGCTGCACTTATTTGAACAAAAAAACAGTAAAAGCAGATTGGGAAAATGAACAATTAAAATAACTATTTTCTATTTTAATATATTTTGAAAAATGTAATTCAAAAAGCATCTGTGATCAAAGCTGAATTTTCAACATCATTACTCCAGTCTTCAGTGTCACATGATCCTTCAGAAATCATTCTAATATACTTCGCTACTCAAGAAATAATTTTTTTTTTTTTTAAATAATGCTTTATTATTTCAGTGCTATGAGAACAAGAGGAAGAAACATTTCTGATTATTATCAATGTTGAATGAAGCGTCAGCAGTGAACGCTATCTGTGATTGATTGGTTCTGTCTTACAGCATTTGCGTGCGTTCCAATGAGCAGGAGAAATAGTTCTATCCTACACAATAATTCGATAATAGTCTATTGTTCCTCTTAGAGGCTTATTTTATGCACCAAACTTCTTGTTAAATAAATAAAATTATTTGGTTAAAAATGCACTTTAGAATCGATATTTTTATGTAAGGATCGATCCTTTCGATACAACGTCTGTATCGAAAGTATCGATATTTCAGGATCGATCCGCCCATCCCTAGTGTATAGTAAGATTTCAGGGTTTTGTGGTATGTTAGGACATGGCGCCAAAATTTGAGAGGGAGTTCCTGGGACTTAGCAAATAGCTTCTATATTGCCGGAATTATAAGGACATGGTCCCTGTCCTCATAAACCCAAATGACCCTGTAATGCTGGTGCATATTCAGGTCAAAAGTCCTTGTAAACCACAAAAACCAACACACACACAGGTGCATCTAAAAAAAACTAGAAAATCATGAAAAAAATGTTTTTATTGTACCTTATTTTACTAAATTAAACTTTTATATAATCTAGATTCATTACATGCAAAGTAAAATATTTCTAAAGTTTTTTTTTTGTTTTAACTTTGATGGTTAGAGCTTACAGCTCATGAAAGTCAAAAATCCAGTATCTCAAAATATTAGAATATTTACATTTGAGATTCATTAAATGTCCATTCCTACAGTATAAATTGCAGGTATCTCTTGTTCTTTAAAATCACACTAATGGGGAAGACTGCTGACCTGGCAATGGTCCAGAAGACAATCATTGGCACCCTCCATAAAGAGAGTAAGTCACAGAAGGTCATTACTGAATGGGGTGGCTGTTTACAGAGTGCTGTATCAAAGCATATTAAATGCAAAGTTGACTGGAAGGAAGAAATTGGGTAAGTAAACATGCTGTAACATCCTGCCCTTTTTTTGAGAAACTCATTTAATTCTTTGTCGCTGTGTGCCATGATGTAATAAAGTGTGATCTGAGAGCATATAAACACAAGTGCATAAAATAATTATTAATTTATATTAGATTTGATAATCACTAATGATTAATGACTAAGTTACCCCATACTAAAACCTATGATCATTTCAGTTGATGCACTTTTTCGATTACCAGCCCAAAACTAGCTGTTATCTGACAAAAAGCAACAACTAACCACTTAAGAATATAAAATCTAAAATATGAAACTCTGAAATGAGTTTGTGTGTGAGACCAGGCTGGGAAATGTTTCACCAAATGAGAAGTACTGAGTTTTTCTTTTCCCTCACAGGACAGCAACACTACAAAAAAATTTTACAATATGATGCACTGTTGTACATTAAACTGCCTTACAGTATATAAAGTATTTTAAATGTAACAACCTTGAACATATTCAGAAGTAAAATAGTAGTGCAGCAGTAATATTAATGCAAGACCATCATATATAAAAACTTTTTTTTCTGCAGAATACATACCTTTACTTTTACTCTTCATACCTTAAGTACATTACAGTGTGAAAGATAATACTTTTACTTAAGAATGCATTTTTTCCTAAATGCACTATTAGTAGTTACTGAAAGTACTTTACTAAAGTAACTCAATATTTCTTCCATATGGTACTTTGTCAAAGCACTACACAATTAGTCCATTCCTCCATTCCTTAAATCAGACCAGACCCCTGTACTGCAGGATAAACCTGAATGTCCCAGCAACAGACAGTGAAAATATGCACTCAAAAACTCTGGAGACCATCCTCCAGATGATGTCCTGCTGGCAGAAGCTGTACCAGGGTCTCTATTGTGGCAGCCCATCCAAATCCAGCAGCACCACCAGGGTCTCCCAGGTCAGGTTCCCCCGGCAAAAGAATTTCTGTAATTTACAAATTATACCTTGCTTTGCAAAAATAAACAATTTCCAGAACTACTTCTTGTCTTTTATTTACAAGTTTCAACGTATAATACAAAAATAAACAATGTCACTTCATTTACAAATAACATTTAAATTATAAAAGTAATGTACAGAACAGCTTCATTTCATTTTTAAGTTTCAGCCCTATTTTATCCAGAACTGTCCTAAAACAAGAGAAAAAGGAAAGAATCATTAAAGACTTATTAAATTTATTACACTTACAAAGTAGCCTTGTCTAATTCTTGTCTTATTGCTTGTCCAGGCTAGTTTATGCTGGCATGGTGCTGGTCCAGGCTGGTTTATGCTGGTATAGTGCTGGTCCAGACTGGTTTATGCTGGTTAGTGCTGGCATAGTGCTGGTCCAGACTGGTTAGCTCTGGTATATTGCTTGTCCAGGCTGGTTTATGCTGGCAAAGTGCTGGTCCAGGCTGGTTTATGCCAGTATAGTGCTGGTCCAGACTGGTTTATGCTGGTTTGTTCCTGTAAACTGCTGGTCCTTGCTGGTTTATGCTGGTTAGTTCTGGTATAGTGCTGGTCTAACCGGTGGAGATCCATGTTGTTCTAAGGCAAAATGGATCTGGTGATACTGGTTCACCAGCATGATCTTGCAGGGTTGACTGTCAGTAGGCCAGCTGTCTGTATGCAAGTAGTGTTTTGGGGACAAACATAGTTTTTGGTTGCTCCATTTAACACATTAATGATGGAAAGGAAAAACAATATAAAGTTAAAACATGATTTTTTGAATTATATAACTTTGTCATTTTTTTTTTGCTCCCTCTGCTGAAAGTAGAACTGAAAACTTTAATTGCTTTAGTTATGATTACATTATTAATCAATGTCACTGGTAAACTGGTAAAATGTTTCCATGCATCTAAGGAATTGTCTCCGGTTTCATAAGATCTGCCCACAAATCAGTTAAAAACAGTTAAATAGAGATTGTGTACATTGGATAACAGGGGTTATGAGAAGAGCTCTTTCAATGGGACAGTTAGTAACAACTTGATAATGAAAGTTCAAAACTGAAAATTGTTTTTAAAGACTTTTATACTTATCTGGGAAGTCACATATGTCCAAATCCAGGTGTCAGTCAGTGATATCAAAAAGTGCACATAGTAAAAGGTATGTCAGTGCAGTCAGGACTATGAATTATTATTGAAACTAGTGATAGCATGCACTTTCAACAATTGCTGAAACAGAGTGAATTCAACTGAAGTCAATGGCAAGTGCCCAACTAAAGGTGACATTAATTACCATAATGGTAACAGACTTTGGCAAATTTTATACATGTACCATATGAACTAAATAAAGCCAAACTGGTTTGCAATAAGTGAAAATTGTAGTTCTGTTTTTGCGGATATTTAATCATTCTCTGGTGAGATAATGATTTCATCTATGGCTGTGAGTTGTAGTTGTTTTATTTCTGCTCACCACTTCCCTTTTCTGTTCTTGCTGTTCCTCTTATTGTCAGTGATCCTGCTTGTTTACCGCAGGTGTCATGACTAATGCTCAATCATTTGTAGAGTGAATCTACTTTATTTCACTAACTACAACACTGCCTTAGTGTTACTTTTACTATCTATAGATCAGGACCATAAGAAATCTGAGCAGTGTTTGTTTAACACTGGGGATTTTACTGTGTAAATATTCAATTTGTTTTTCTTCTCTTAAATAATTTATTAAAATTAATTTGGAAAATTGTCTTAGTCTGTAACTACAAACACAAACCAATTTCAAAGGAAACATGATATGTAACACATACACAAGTTTTGGGATCCAGCATACAAAACATACCTTATGCTGGTGAGAGCAATGCTGGATTTTTCAGCAGGGAAATGAATCTACAATAATATTGTAAGTTTAAGTGCACTTTTTTTTTTTTTTTAGAAAGACACCTGACTTTTAACACTTGTTAAAAGTGTTAATTGTAATCATGGTTTGTCTTGAAAAACTAAGACAATTTGACAATCGTCATAGGTGAAGTCACACTGCAGGACTGTGCATCAAATCTTCTAATACTGCCTAAATTGCATCGGAGGAAAAATGTGATCACAATTTCTACTTGTGAACTGTCTTTAGTTGGCTGTCCGTGAATATGTCAAAGTAACAATCAAAGACTTCAGAATTTAGCCTAGGATTTGAGGAATCATTTTGTCTCAGAAGACCAAATTAGGGCCAAAATTTTTAGTTAGTGATAACATAGGGATGATTATTGCTGGTTGTCTTTTCTTATTAAGATGTTTGGTTGTTTTCACACATTTTATCAAGTTTGAAATCTCTGATTATTCCTCCTTCATACTGTTGTGAATCCATTCGGTCTGTTCCTCTGTGTTGATGTTGTTCACAAGTAGTTTGTATTCAGTTTTAACATTGAAAAGCTTCTGCTCTAAAAAAAATGCTAGAGCAACAAATCTGTGAAAAAAAGCGATTTTTCACCATCAAATATAATCATTTACTAATGACATGATAATTTTAGGATTTACAAAAATATTTTCGGATTACTTGTGGCATGTTAACATATCACTCATTAATTATCTACAAATGTATATTAATATTTAGTAAATGATTAGTTAATCATTACCAAAAAAATTTTAATTACTTAGAACTGATTAATATTATATATTGTTATCAAATATTTAATAAAACGGTCTCTGGTCACTCAAGACCAAACTTGAAAAACTATTATGGTAATAAGGTGTTTCTCTCTCTTTCTTTCTCTTTCTCTCTCTCTCTCTTTGTGCGCATGTGCGGGCGTTTGTTGAGTGAGCGAGAGGAGTGTTCGGTGAGTCTGAGTGTGATTTCTTCCAAACTTTTCTGTGTTTGTTTGTTTTGTTGGTGTTTTTTTGTGTGTGGTTATTAGTTGTTAAAGATTAAGTCTTGTTGTTAAAGAAGGCTGTGGGAGTCCGCACCCGGCATAATTGTTTGCCGGTGTGATGGATCAACTGGGGATCATGTTAACTGGGGATGCGCGCGTGCACGCCAGTATGTTTACCTGGATTTCCAGCAGATGAGGGCCACAGATTCGTCACATGGGAAATTGCACAGATCATAGATTAAAAACCGTGTTTCACCAGTTGTATACACTTGGTATGCAAAATAAAGCGCTTTGATTCCGCCGTGTTCGTGCCTGCGTGTTTGACGCAATTTTAAGGAAGTTTACCATAATCCCATGTCACGCTCACAAACCATGCCCACGTCAACATGGGACAATCGTTGCAATGAATGATCAAACTCCTCAACGAACTGAAGTGAAACTGTAAGTATTTTCTTTTCAACATCTCTGTATAGCATTGTGTCTGTAGTGTGCTGCCATATGTGTTCTAATGAACAAATATAGATTAAGTTAAAATTAGCGGTAGGCTACCTAAAACAAGAATTGCAAAGTCCATTATGTTTTTATTGATAAGTCTGGTTAATTGATCTAAAGTTTACTATCAAATTATTAATTTTCTTAGTTGTTACTTAATATTAAAGAAAAGAAAATAATAATAATAATAATAATAATAATAATAAAGAACAGATGCTTTGGCTTAAGTTTAAGTGATCACTTTTTTATTATTATTTTCTGAGATCTCTTGATTGCTCTGATGCCTCTGTATCTTCTTCCCTGGACATATGACAGATTTATGACTGATCAGAAATCAACATTTTAGGCTTAGATCTCTGTTTAGACCAATCAGTCTTTGTCAGTCACGTGCGTTTATTATGTGTGACGTCACCGAGGCGCCATTTTGAAGGTATCGTTGTATTGTATTGAGCAGTGAACTTAAAGTATAAAGTATAAAGTAAAGACTGTTTAAATCATCATACTGAAGAAACAGATGCAAACCAAGTAGATATGGGACCGAGATAATCTCAGCAGAAGTTTTAGGAACTGTAATTTGTATAATTTGTCATTAACAATTAACACTGATCCATATTAACGTTACCTGACCGCAAAAAGTTGAGTGCTGCTGGTGTTCAGCCTCGTTGGATATATGACTTGCTCTTGTTTACAGTATAAATACGTATGTTATTTACTATTATTTACATATATTACTTGATTATAATATGTTCTGTTTTTGTCTACCATTGATTTATACACAATTTGCACAATTGCAATTACATCATGTGAGTTGATACCATTAAACTTTACCCTGTTTGTTCAACATTTTCCGTACTTAATTTGGCTGATAAGTACTGATAAGGAGACAATCAAAAACACATTTATGAAAATGTTATTATATACACTTTATTATAAATGCAACATTGGTAAAAATCAGCTTCAAAATGCATAACAGAAGATATGACAAGCATGAACATCAACATACTGTTTTCTTAAGTGGACACAGTACTACAAAGAAAGTTGAATAAATTATTATTAATAAGAATAATAATAATATGATGATGATTATGATGATTTTTTTTTATGCTTCTGACAAACATTTCTGATGACCCTTTCTACATTGATTCTTATAAGTGCTAGATGATCTGTCAAATAAATAACAGTTTGTAGGTAGAACACTTTCTGGCACACACTTTTACACTGAATGGTTTCTCTGTGAAAATCTCAAAGCAGTCAGTCATTTATATACTGTGTCCAAAGGACTCCACAAACTAATGAGGGATAATTTTGTGCCTGTAACAGTATAAAACAGTGTTTGTGCAGGCAGATTCAGTCTGAGGTGCATGAAGTTAACAGAAGTATTTAAAATTAGGTGAGAATTTCCCTTATGTCTGACATGAAAAGCAGTCAGTTTTCTTCTGTGTACACACAAGTTATATTCAGTTTATGGCATCGAGTGGTGTCTTGTGAAGTCGACCATCTCCTCCAGCCTGGTGGGTCATCATCTCAGCTAGCTGCAATGTGTTTTTTTTTTTTTTTCTTAACTGCTCCCACTTACAGTTTAGTCACACCAACCTATATGAAATATAGAAATATTAAAAATGTATTTTAGTTAGGCGTTCAGTTAAGTATTTAAGAATTTCAGTAGTGAAATAAAATAAATCTCTACACCTATGCATAAAACCATTGCATGACATATCATAGTACATGATGCCTTTCTGCTCCCTGGCTGTCTGCTTTGTGCTGCCCTGGCACCACTAACCAGTTCACCGGTTTAAGAACCTGCTTTTCATTTTTAAGGTATTGTTTTCGTTATAATGTACTGATTCAAATTAG